>NC_092771.1:23064395-23192559 GCF_047496795.1 Chiloscyllium punctatum | reverse complement strand
TTCCCTTCACCCCCCATATTCATCCCTCTCCTTCCCCCCCCCACATTCCTCCCTTCCGCCCCCATATTCATCCCTCTCCTCCCATCCCCCATTTTCCTCCCTTCCCCCCCCATATTCATCCCTCTCCTCCCCCCCCCCATTTTCCTCCCTCTCCCCCCCATATTACTCCCTCTCCTTCCCCCCCATTCCTCCCTCTCCTTCACCCCCCCATTCCTCCCTCTCCTTCACCCCCCCATTCCTCCCTCTCCTTCACCCCCCATTCCTCCCTCTCCTTCCCCCCCCATATTCCTCCCTCTCCTTCCCCCCCCCCATATTCCTCCCTCTCCTTCCCCCCCCATATTCCTCCCTCTCCTTCCCCCCCCCATATTCCTCCCTCTCCTTCCCCCCCCCAATATCCTCCCTCTCCTTCCCCCCCCCAATATTCCTCCCTCTCCCCTCCCATATTCCTCCCTCTCTCCCCCCATATTCCTCCCTCTCCCCCCCCATATTCCTCCCTCCCCCCCCCCATATTTCTCCCTCTCCCCCCCCCATATTCCTCCCTCTCCCCCCCCGATATTCCTCCCTCTCCTTCCCCCCCCCATATTCCTCCCTTTCCCCCCGCAATATTCCCCCCTCTCCGCCCCCATATTCCCCCCTCTCTCCCCCCACATTCCTCCCTCTCCCCCTCACATATTCCTCCCGCTACTCCCCCCCATATTCCTCCCGCTACTCCCCCCCATATTCCTCCCGCTACTCCCCCCCATATTCCTCCCGCTACTCCCCCCCATATCCTCCCCTCTTCCCCCCCCCATATTCCTCCGTCTTCCCCCCCCCATATTCCTCCCACTTCCCCCCCCCCCATATTCCTCCCTCTTCCCCCCCCCCATATTCCTCCCTCTCCTTCCCCCCCCATATTCCTCCCTTCCCCCCCCATATTCATCCCTCTCCTTCCCCCCCCCATATTCCTCCCTTCCCCCCCCAATCATCCCTCTCCTCCCATCCCCCATTTTCCTCCCTTCCCCCCCCATATTCATCCCTCTCCTCCCCCCCATTTCCTCCCTCTCCCCCCCATATTACTCCCTCTCCTTCCCCCCCCAATCATCCCTCTCCTTCACCCCCCCATTCCTCCCTCTCCTTCAGCCCCATTCCTCCCTCTCCTTCACCCCCCCCATCCTCCCTCTCCTTCACCCCCCCCCATATTCATTCCTTTCCCCCCCCATATTCATTCCTTTCCCCCCCATATTCATTCCTTTCCCCCCCCATATTCCTCCCTCTCCCCCCCCCCCCAAATTCCTCCCTCTCCCCCCCCCCCCAAATCCTCCCTCTCCCCCCCCATATTCCTCCCTCTCCTCCCCCCCCCCAAATTCCTCCCTCTCCCCCCCCCCATATTCCTCCCTCTCCCCCCCCCCATATTCCTCCCTCTCCCCCCCCCCCATATTCCTCCCTCTCCCCCCCCCATATTCCTCCCTCTCCCCCCCCCCATATTCCTCCCTCTCCCCCCCCCCATATTCCTCCCTCTCCCCCCCTCCATATTCCTCCCTCTCCCCCCCACCATATTCCTCCCTCTCCTACCCCCCCCATATTCCTCCCTCTCCTACCCCCCCCATATTCCTCCCTCTCCTTCCCCCCCCCATATTCCTCCCTCTCCTTCCCCCCGCCCATATTCCTCCCTCTCCTTCCCCCCCCCATATTCCTCCCTCTCCTTACCCCCCCATATTCCTCCCTCTCCTTCCCCCCCCCCCAATATTCCTCCCTATCCTCCCCCCCCCATATTCCTCCCTCTCCCCCCCCATATTCCTCCCTCTCCCCCCCCATATTTCTCCCTCTCCCCCCCCCATATTCCCCCCTCTCCGCCCCCATATTCCCCCCTCTCTCCCCCCACATTCCTCCCTCTCACCCTCCCACATTCCTCCCGCTACTCCCCCCCATATTCCTCCCGCTACTCCCCCCCATATTCCTCCCTCTTCACCCCCCCATATTCCTCCCTCTTCCCCCCCCCATATTCCTCCCTCTTCCCCCCCATATTCCTCCCTCTCCTTCCCCCCCCCCATATTCCTCCCTTCCCCCCCCATATTCCTCCCTTCCCCCCCCATATTCATCCCTCTCCTCCCACCCACCATTTTCCTCCCTCTCCCCCCCATATTACTCCCTCTCCTTCCCCCCCAATCATCCCTCTCCTTCACCCCCCCATTCCTCCCTCTCCTTCACCCCCCCATTCCTCCCTCTCCTTCACCCCCCCCATTCCTCCCTCTCCTTCACCCCCCTCATTCCTCCCTCTCCTTCACCCCCCCATATTTATTCCTTTCCCCCCCCATATTCATTCCTTTCCCCCCCCCCTTATTCCTCCCTCTCCCCCCCCATATTCCTCCCTCTCCCCCCCCAAATTCCTCCCTCTCCCCCCCCCCATATTCCTCCCTCTCGCCCCCCCATATTCCTCCCTCTCCCCCCACCCATATTCCTCCCTCTCCCCCCACCCATATTCCTCCCTCTCCCCCCCCTATTCCTCCCTCTCCCCCCCCCATATTCCTCCCTCTTCCCCCCCCCATATTCCTCCCTCTCCTCCCCCCATATTCCTCCCTCTCCCCCCACCCCATATTCCTCCCTCTCCCCCCCCCCATATTCCTCACTCTCCCCCCCCCATATTCCTCACTCTCCCCCCCGATATTCCCTCCTTTCCTCCCCCCATATTCCTCCCTCTCCTTCCCCCCCCATATTCCTCCCTTTCCCCCGCAATATTCCTCCCTCTCCGTCCCCATATTCCCCCCTCTCTCCCCCCACATTCCTCCCACTCCCCCTCCCATATTCCTCTCTCCCCCCCCCCATATTCCTCCCTCTCCCCCCCCATATTCCTCCCTCTTCCCCCCCCATATTCCTCCCTCTCCCCCCCCCATATTCCTCCCTCTCCCCCCCCCATATTCCTCCCTCTCCCCCCCGATATTCCCTCCTTTCCTCCCCCCATATTCCTCCCTCTCCTTCCCCCCCCATATTCCTCCCTTTCCCCCCGCAATATTCCTCCCTCTCCCCCCCCCCCCATATTCCTCCCTCTCCCCCCCCCCATATTCCTCCCTCTCCCCCCCGATATTCCCTCCTTTCCTCCCCCCATATTCCTCCCTCTCCTTCCCCCCCCATATTCCTCCCTTTCCCCCCGCAATATTCCTCCCTCTCCGCCCCCATATTCCCCCCTCTCCGCCCCCATATTCCCCCCTCTCTCCCCCCACATTCCCCCCTCTCCCCCCACATTCCCCCCTCTCTCCCCCCACATTCCTCCATCTCCCCCTCCATATTCCTCTCTCTCCCCCCCCTATTCCTCCCTCTCCCCCCCCTATTCCTCCCTCTCCCCCCCCATTCCTCCCTCTCCGCCCCCATATTCCTCCCTCTCCCCCCCCATATTCCTCCCTCTCCCCCCCCATATTCCTCCCTCTCCCGCCCCCATATTCCTCCCTCTCCCCCCCCCATATTCCTCCCTCTCCCCCCCCCCATATTCCTCCCTCTCCCCCCCCCATATTCCTCCCTCTCCCCCCCCCATATTCCTCCCTCTCCCCCCCCCCATATTCCTCCCTCTCCCCCCCCATATTCCTCCCTCTCCCCCCCCATATTCTTCCCTCTCCCCCCCCCCCCATATTCCTCCCTCTCCCCCCCTCCATATTCCTCCCTCTCCCCCCCACCATATTCCTCCCTCTCCTACCCCCCCCATATTCCTCCCTCTCCTACCCCCCCCATATTCCTCCCTCTCCTTCCCCCCCCCCATATTCCTCCCTCTCCTTCCCCCCGCCCATATTCCTCCCTCTCCTTCCCCCCCCCCATATTCCTCCCTCTCCTTCCCCCCCCATATTCCTCCCTCTCCTTCCCCCCCCCCAATATTCCTCCCTCTCCTTCCCCCCCCCCCAATATTCCTCCCTATCCTCCCCCCCCCCATATTCCTCCCTCTCCCCCCCCATATTCCTCCCTCTCCCCCCCCATATTTCTCCCTCTCCCCCCCCCATATTCCCCCCTCTCCGCCCCCATATTCCCCCCTCTCCGCCCCCCACATTCCCCCCTCTCACCCTCCCACATTCCTCCCGCTACTCCCCCCCATATTCCTCCCGCTACTCCCCCCCATATTCCTCCCTCTTCACCCCCCCATATTCCTCCCTCTTCACCCCCCCCATATTCCTCCCTCTTCCCCCCCCATATTCCTCCCTCTCCTTCCCCCCGCCCATATTCCTCCCTTCCCCCCCCATATTCCTCCCTCTCCTCCCACCCACCATTTTCCTCCCTCTCCCCCCCATATTACTCCCTCTCCTTCCCCCCCAATCATCCCTCTCCTTCACCCCCCCATTCCTCCCTCTCCTTCACCCCCCCATTCCTCCCTCTCCTTCACCCCCCCATTCCTCCCTCTCCTTCACCCCCCTCATTCCTCCCTCTCCTTCACCCCCCCATATTTATTCCTTTCCCCCCCCATATTCATTCCTTTCCCCCCCCTTATTCCTCCCTCTCCCCCCCCAAATTCCTCCCTCGCCCCCCCCCCGATATTCCTCCCTCTCCCCCCCCCATATTCCTCCCTCTCGCCCCCCCATATTCCTCCCTCTCCCCCCCCCATATTCCTCCCTCTCCCCCCACCCATATTCCTCCCTCTCCCCCCACCCATATTCCTCCCTCTCCCCCCACCCATATTCCTCCCTCTCCCCCCCTATTCCTCCCTCTCCCCCCCCTATTCCTCCCTCTCCCCCCCCCATATTCCTCCCTCTCCCCCCCCCATATTCCTCCCTCTCCCCCCCCCCATATTCCTCCCTCTCCTCCCCCCATATTCCTCCCTCTCCCCCCACCCCATATTCCTCCCTCTCCCCCCCCCCATATTCCTCACTCTCCCCCCCCCATATTCCTCACTCTCCCCCCCCCATATTCCTCACTCTCCCCCCCGATATTCCCTCCTTTCCTCCCCCCATATTCCTCCCTCTCCTTCCCCCCCCATATTCCTCCCTTTCCCCCCGCAATATTCCTCCCTCTCCGTCCCCATATTCCCCCCTCTCTCCCCCCACATTCCTCCCTCTCCCCCTCCCATATTCCTCTCTCCCACCCCCCATATTCCTCCCTCTCCCCCCCCCATATTCCTCCCTCTTCCCCCCCCCATATTCCTCCCTCTCCCCCCCCCATATTCCACCCTCTCCCCCCCGATATTCCCTCCTTTCCTCCCCCCATATTCCTCCCTCTCCTTCCCCCCCCATATTCCTCCCTTTCCCCCCGCAATATTCCTCCCTCTCCGCCCCCATATTCCCCCCTCTCCGCCCCCATATTCCCCCCTCTCTCCCCCCACATTCCCCCCTCTCTCCCCCACATTCCCCCCTCTCTCCCCCCACATTCCTCCATCTCCCCCTCCCATATTCCTCTCTCTCCCCCCCCTATTCCTCCCTCTCCCCCCCCTATTCCTCCCTCTCCCCCCCCATTCCTCCCTCTCCGCCCCCATATTCCTCCCTCTCCCCCCCCATATTCCTCCCTCTCCCCCCCCCATATTCCTCCCTCTCCCGCCCCCATATTCCTCCCTCTCCCCCCCCCATATTCCTCCCTCTCCCCCCCCCCATATTCCTCCCTCTCCCCCCCCCATATTCCTCCCTCTCCCCCCCCCATATTCCTCCCTCTCCCCCCCCCCATATTCCTCCCTCTCCCCCCCCATATTCCTCCCTCTCCCCCCCCATATTCCTCCCTCTCCCCCCCCCCCATATTCCTCCCTCTCCCCCCCTCCATATTCCTCCCTCTCCCCCCCACCATATTCCTCCCTCTCCTACCCCCCCCATATTCCTCCCTCTCCTACCCCCCCCATATTCCTCCCTCTCCTTTCCCCCCCCCCATATTCCTCCCTCTCCTTCCCCCCGCCCATATTCCTCCCTCTCCTTCCCCCCCCCATTCCTCCCTCTCCTTCCCCCCCATTCCTCCCTCTCCTTCCCCCCCATTCCTCCCTCTCCTTCCCACCCATTCCTCCATCTCCTTCCCCCCCATTCCTCCCTCTCCTTCCCCCCCCATTCCTCCCTCTCCTTCCCCCCCATTCCTCCCTCTCCTTCCCCCCCCATATTCCTCCCTCTCCTTCCCCCCCCATATTCCTCCCTCTCCCCCCCCCATATTCCTCCCTCTCCCCCCCCATATTCCTCCCTCTTCCCCCCCCATATTCCTCCCTCTTCCCCCCCCATATTCCTCCCTCTCCCCCCCCATATTCCTCCCTCTCCTTCCCCCCCCATATTCCTCCCTTTCCCCCCGCAATATTCCTCCCTCTCCTTTCCCCCCCCATATTCCTCCCTTTCCCCCCGCAATATTCCTCCCTCTCCCCCCCCATATTCCTCCCTCTCCCCCTCCCATATTCCTTCCTCTCCCCCTCCCATATTCCTCCCTCTCCCCCTCCCATATTCCTCCCTCTCCCCCTCCCATATTCCTCCCTCTACTCCCCCCCATATTACTCCCGCTACTCCCCCCCATATTCCTCCCGCTACTTCCCCCCATATTCCTCCCTCTTCCCCCCCCCCCATATTCCTCCCTCTCCTTCCCTTCCCCAATATTCCTCCCTTCCCCCCCCATATTCCTCCCTTCCCCCCCATATTCCTCCCTTCCCCCCCATATTCCTCCCTTCCCCCCCATATTCCTCCCTCTCCCCCCCCATATTCCTCCCTCTCCCCCCCCCATATTCCTCCCTCTCCCCCGCCCATATTCCTCCCTCTCCCCCCCCCATATTCCTCCCTCTTCCCCCCCCATATTCCTCCCTCTTCCCCCCCCCCATATTCCTCCCTCTCCCCCCCCCCTTATTCCTCCCTCTCCCCCCCGATATTCCCTCCTTTCCTCCCCCCATATTCCTCCCTCTCCTTCCCCCCCCATATTCCTCCCTTTCCCCCCGCAATATTCCTCCCTCTCCTTCCCCCCCCATATTCCTCCCTTTCCCCCCGCAATATTCCTCCCTCTCCCCCCCCATATTCCTCCCTCTCCCCCTCCCATATTCCTCCCTCTCCCCCCCCCATATTCCTCCCTCTCCTTCCCCCCCCATATTCCTCCCTTTCCCCCGCAATATTCCTCCCTCTCCACCCCCATATGCCCCCCTCTCTCCCCCCACATTCCCCCCTCTCTCCCCCCACATTCCTCCATCTCCCCCTCCCATATTCCTCTCTCTCCCCCCCCCCCCCTATTCCTCCCTCTCACCCCCCTATTCCTCCCTCTCCCCCCCCATTCCTCCCTCTCCCCCCCATTCCTCCCTCTCCCCCCCCATATTCGTCCCTCTACCCCCCCCATATTCCTCCCTCTCCCCCCCCATATTCCTCCCTCTCCCCCCCCCATATTCCTCCCTCTCCCGCCCCCATATTCCTCCCTCTCCCCCCCCATATTCCTCCCTCTCCCCCCCCATATTCCTCCCTCTTCCCCCCCCATATTCCTCCCTCTCCCCCCCATATTCCTCCCTCTCCCCCCCCATATTCCTCCCTCTCCCCCCCCATATTCCTCCCTCTCCCCCCCCATATTCCTCCCTCTCCCCCGCCCATATTCCTCCCTCTCCCCCCCCATATTCCTCCCTCTTCCCCCCCCCCATATTCCTCCCTCTTCCCCCCCCCATATTCCTCCCTCTCCCCCCCCTTATTCCTCCCTCTCCCCCCCGATATTCCCTCCTTTCCTCCCCCCATATTCCTCCCTCTCCTTCCCCCCCCATATTCCTCCCTTTCCCCCCGCAATATTCCTCCCTCTCCTTCCCCCCCCATATTCCTCCCTTTCCCCCCGCAATATTCCTCCCTCTCCCCCCCCATATTCCTCCCTCTCCCCCTCCCATATTCCTCCCTCTCCCCCTCCCATATTCCTCCCTCTCCCCCTCCCATATTCCTCCCTCTCCCCCTCCCATATTCCTCCCTCTCCCCCCCCATATTCCTCCCTCTCCCCCTCCCATATTCCTTCCTCTCCCCCTCCCATATTCCTCCCTCTCCCCCTCCCATATTCCTCCCTCTCCCCCTCCCATATTCCTCCCTCTACTCCCCCCCATATTACTCCCGCTACTCCCCCCCATATTCCTCCCGCTACTCCCCCCCATATTCCTCCCGCTACTCCCCCCCATATTCCTCCCGCTACTTCCCCCCATATTCCTCCCTCTTCCCCCCCCACCATATTCCTCCCTCTCCTTCCCACCCCCCAATATTCCTCCCTTCCCCCCCAATATTCCTCCCTTCCCCCCCCATATTCCTCCCTTCCCCCCCATATTCCTCCCTTCCCCCCCATATTCCTCCCTCTCCCCCCCCATATTCCTCCCTCTCCCCCTCCCATATTCCTTCCTCTCCCCCTCCCATATTCCTCCCTCTCCCCCTCCCATATTCCTCCCTCTCCCCCTCCCATATTCCTCCCTCTACTCCCCCCCATATTACTCCCGCTACTCCCCCCCATATTCCTCCCGCTACTCCCCCCCATATTCCTCCCGCTACTCCCCCCCATATTCCTCCCGCTACTTCCCCCCATATTCCTCCCTCTTCCCCCCCCCACCATACTCCTCCCTCTCCTTCCCACCCCCCAATATTCCTCCCTTCCCCCCCCATATTCCTCCCTTCCCCCCCATATTCCTCCCTTCCCCCCCATATTCATCCCTCTCCTTCCCCCCCCATATTCATCCCTCTCCTTCCCCCCCCATATTCATCCCTCTCCTTCCCCCCCCATATTCATCCCTCTCCTTCCCCCCCCATTTTCCTCCCTCTCCCCCCCATATTACTCCCTCGCCTTCCCCCCCATTACTCCCTCGCCTTCCCCCCCATTACTCCCTCTCCTTCCCCCCCATTCCTCCCTCTCCTTCCCCCCCATTCATCCCCCTCCTTCCCCCCCCATTCCTCCCTCTCCTTCACCCCCCCCATATTCATTCCTTTCCCCCCCCATATTCCTCCCTCTCCTTCCCCCCCATTCCTCCCTCTCCTTCCCCCATTCCTCCCTCTCCTTCCCCCCCCATTCCTCCCTCTCCTTCCCCCCCATTCCTCCCTCTCCTTCCCCCCCATTCCTCCCTCTCCTTCCCCCCCATTCCTCCCTCTCCTTCCCCCCCATTCCTCCATCTCCTTCCCCCCCATTCCTCCCTCTCCTTCCCCCCCATTCCTCCCTCTCCTTCCCCCCCATTCCTCCATCTCCTTCCCCCCCATTCCTCCCTCTCCTTCCCCCCCCATTCCTCCCTCTCCTTCCCCCCCCATATTCCTCCCTCTCCTTCCCCCCCCATATTCCTCCCTCTCCCCCCCCCATATTCCTCCCTCTCCCCCCCCATATTCCTCCCTCTCCTTGCCCCCCCATTCCTCCCTCTCCTTCACCCCCCATTCCTCCCTCTCCTTCCCCCCGCATTCCTCCCTCTCCTTCCCCCCCATTACTCCCTCTCCTTCCCCCCCATTCCTCCCTCTCCTTCCCCCCCCATATTCATCCCTCTCCTTCCCCCCCCATTTTCCTCCCTCTCCCCCCCATATTACTCCCTCTCCTTCCCCCACATTACTCCCTCTCCTTCCCCCCCCATATTCCTCCCTCTCCTTCACCCCCCCATTCCTCCCTCTCCTTCACCCCCCCCATATTTCTCCCTCCCCCCCCCATATTCCTCCCTCTCCCCCCCCCCATATTCCTCCCTCTTCCCCCCCCATATTCCTCCCTCTCTCCCCCCCCCATATTCCTCCCTCTCCCCCCCGATATTCCCTCCTTTCCTCCCCCCATATTCCTCCCTCTCCTTCCCCCCCCATATTCCTCCCTTTCCCCCCGCAATATTCCTCCCTCTCCACCCCCATATGCCCCCCTCTCTCCCCCCACATTCCCCCCTCCCTCCCCCCACATTCCTCCATCTCCCCCTCCCATATTCCTCTCTCTCCCCCCCCCCCTATTCCTCCCTCTCACCCCCCTATTCCTCCCTCTCCCCCCCCATTCCTCCCTCTCCCCCCCATATTCCTCCCTCTCCCCCCCGATATTCCCTCCTTTCCTCCCCCCATATTCCTCCCTCTCCTTCCCCCCCCATATTCCTCCCTTTCCCCCCGCAATATTCCTCCCTCTCCGCCCCCATATTCCCCCCTCTCCCGCCCCCATATTCCCCCCTCTCTCCCCCCACATTCCTCCATCTCCCCCTCCCATATTCCTCTCTCCCCCCCCCTATTCCTCCCTCTCCCCCCCCATATTCCTCCCTCTTCCCCCCCCATATTCCTCCCTCTTCCCCCCCATATTCCTCCCTCTCCCCCTCCCATATTCCTCCCTCTACTCCCCCCCATATTACTCCCGCTACTCCCCCCCATATTCCTCCCGCTACTCTCCCCCATATTCCTCCCGCTACTTCCCCCCATATTCCTCCCTCTTCCCCCCCCCCATATTCCTCCCTCTCCTTCCCCCCCCCAATATTCCTCCCTTCCCCCCCCATATTCCTCCCTTCCCCCCCATATTCCTCCCTCTCCTTCCCCCCCCATATTCATCCCTCTCCTTCCCCCCCCATATTCATCCCTCTCCTTCCCCCCCCATTTTCCTCCCTCTCCCCCCCATATTACTCCCTCGCCTTCCCCCCCCATTTTCCTCCCTCTCCCCCCCCATATTCCTCCCTCTCCCCCCCCCCATATTCCTCCCTCTCCCCCCCCCATATTCCTCCCTCTTCCCCCCCCATATTCCTCCCTCTTCCCCCCCCCCATATTCCTCCCTCTCCCCCCCCCCTTATTCCTCCCTCTCCCCCCCCGATATTCCCTCCTTTCCTCCCCCCATATTCCTCCCTCTCCTTCCCCCCCCATATTACTCCCTTTCCCCCCGCAATATTCCTCCCTCTCCGCCCCCATATTCCCCCCTCTCCGCCCCCATATTCCCCCCTCTCTCCCCCCACATTCCTCCATCTCCCCCTCCCATATTCCTCTCTCCCCCCCCCTATTCCTCCCTCTCCCCCCCCATATTCCTCCCTCTTCCCCCCCCCATATTCCTCCCTCTCCCCCCCCATATTCCTCCCTCTCCCCCCCCATATTCCTCCCTCTCCCCCCCCATATTCGTCCCTCTCCCCCCCCATATTCCTCCCTCTCCCCCCCCCATATTCCTCCCTCTTCCCCCCCCATATTCCTCCCTCTTCCCCCCCCATATTCCTCCCTCTTCCCCCCCCATATTCCTCCCTCTCCCCCCCCCCATATTCCTCCCTCTCCCCCCCCCCCATATTCCTCCCTCTACCCCCCCGATATTCCCTCCTTTCCTCCCCCCATATTCCTCCCTCTCCTTCCCCCCGCAATATTCCTCCCTCTCCGCCCCCATATTCCCCCCTCTCCGCCCCCATATTCCCCCCTCTCTCCCCCCACATTCCTCCATCTCCCCCTCCCATATTCCTCTCTCCCCCCCCCTATTCCTCCCTCTCCCCCCCCCATATTCCTCCCTCTCCCCCCCGATATTCCCTCCTTTCCTCCCCCCATATTCCTCCCTCTCCCCCCCCATATTCCTCCCTCTCCCCCCCCATATTCCTCCCTCTCCCCCCCCATATTCCTCCCTCTCCCCCCCCCATATTCCTCCCTCTCCCCCCCATATTCCTCCCTCTCCCCCCCCCATATTCCTCCCTCTTCCCCCCCCATATTCCTCCCTCTTCCCCCCCCATATTCCTCCCTCTCCCCCCCCCATATTCCTCCCTCTCCCCCCCCCCCATATTCCTCCCTCTCCCCCCCCGATATTCCCTCCTTTCCTCCCCCCATATTCCTCCCTCTCCTTCCCCCCGCAATATTCCTCCCTCTCCGCCCCCATATTCCCCCCTCTCCGCCCCCATATTCCCCCCTCTCTCCCCCCACATTCCTCCATCTCCCCCTCCCATATTCCTCTCTCCCCCCCCCCTATTCCTCCCTCTCCCCCCCCCCTATTCCTCCCTCTCCCCCCCCCATATTCCTCCCTCTCCCCCCCCCATATTCCTCCCTCTCCCCCCCATATTCCTCCCTCTCCCCCCCCATATTCCTCCCTCTCCCCCCCCCCCATATTCCTCCCTCTCCCCCCCCCATATTCCTCCCTCTCCCCCCCCCATATTCCTCCCTCTCCCCCCCCATATTCCTCCCTCTTCCCCCCCCATATTCCTCCCTCTTCCCCCCCCATATTCCTCCCTCTCCTTCCCCCCGCAATATTCCTCCCTCTCCGCCCCCATATTCCCCCCTCTCCGCCCCCATATTCCCCCCTCTCTCCCCCCACATTCCTCCATCTCCCCCTCCCATATTCCTCTCTCCCCCCCCTATTCCTCCCTCTCCCCCCCCCCATTCCTCCCTCTCCCCCCCCATATTCCTCCCTCTCCCCCCCCATATTCCTCCCTCTCCCCCCCCATATTCCTCCCTCTCCCCCCCCATATTCCTCCCTCTCCCCCCCCATATTCCTCCCTCTTCCCCCCCCATATTCCTCCCTCTTCCCCCCCCATATTCCTCCCTCTTCCCCCCCCATATTCCTCCCTCTTCCCCCGCCATATTCCCCCTCCCCCCCCCCCCCCCCCCCCCCCCCCTCCCCCCCCCCCCCCCCCCCCCCCCCCCCCCCCCCCCCCCCCCTCCCCCCCCCCCCCCCCCCCCCCCCCCCCCCCCCCCCCCCCCCCCCCCCCCCCCCCCCCCCCCCCCCCCCCCCCCCCCCCCCCCCCCCCCCCCCCCCCCCCCCCCCCCCCCCTCCCCCCCCCCCATATCCTCCCTCTCCCCCCCCCCATATTCCTCCCTCTCCCCCCCCCATATTCCTCCCTCTCCCCCCCCATATTCCTCCCTCTCCCCCCCGATATTCCCTCCTTTCCTCCCCCCATATTCCTCCCTCTCCTTCCCCCCCGCAATATTCCTCCCTCTCCTTCCCCCCCCCATATTCCTCCCTCTCCCCCCCTCCATATTCCTCCCTCTCCCCCTCCCATATTCCTCCCTCTCCCCCTCCCATATTACTCCCGCTACTCCCCCCCATATTCCTCCCGCTACTCTCCCCCATATTCCTCCCTCTTCCCCCCCCCCATATTCCTCCCGCTACTTCCCCCCATATTCCTCCCTCTTCCCCCCCCCCATATTCCTCCCTCTCCTTCCCCCCCCCAATATTCCTCCCTTCCCCCCCATATTCCTCCCTTCCCCCCCATATTCATCCCTCTCCTTCCCCCCCATATTCCTCCCTCTCCCCCCCCCCCCATATTCCTCCCTCTCCCCCCCCCCCCATATTCCTCCCTCTCCTTCCCCCCCCCACCCCCTAGAGCCTCTCACTCTCACCAGGAGAGCGCCATCTTCCAGTCCGCGGTCTAATCCCTTCCCCCGCTCCCAGGGCACGCGGAGAAACGTTCCGCCCGAGAGGGAGGAAGGAAACCCCACATTCAATAACAATTACTACAAAGGTTACATTATTAACACAACCTGCACTGAACTCTGTGAAACGCCGGGCCACAATCCACAGGAGCCTGCCTGAGGCCCCAGTCCCCCACCACACTCATTTTTGAGGATTCCAGTTCAATAAATTAATTTGATAGAGAGGAGGTAGTGGCTGATCCCTCACTGAAACCCTCTTGTCCTGTTGATCTGGGATGAAGCAACAAGTTTGCAAATGATAAATGTCAAAGTTTCAATATCTGCAAACATTTAAAATAGTGAATCCACAACAAACACCGCACACGAAAAAGCACTGAACCACAGTCTGTCTCCCTTCTTGATCAGGAACATAGTTGGAGCAAATTACTGCAGATTTGATTCGATTTACTGCTGTCGCGTGTACCTTAGTACAGTGCAAAGTTTTGTTTTGCGAGCCCTACAGGCAGGTCATAGCAAACAAGGAGATGCAAATCATAGGGTGCTTCGACAGAGCGAGGGGTGCAAGGTTATAGCTGCACAGGCAGTGTACAAAGCAAGATCAATATTAGGTTTCAGGTTGGAGAGGTCCATTCCGTAGTCTGATAATAGCAGACAAGAAGCTGTTCTGGAACCTGTTTGCACCATGCGCTCAAACCCCTCTATCGTCTGCCTGATGGAAGAGGATGGAAGAGAGCAAAGCCAGGGTGTGATTGGGTTTTTGATGATATTAGATTAGATTACATTACATTACACTGTGGAAACAGGCCCTTCAGCCCAACAAGTCCTCACCGACCCGCTGAAGCGCAACCCACCCACACCCCTACATTTACTCTTTTACCTAACACTACGGGCAATTTAGCATGGCCAATTCACCTGACCTGCACATCTTTATTGGCAGCCTTTCCAAGGCAGCGAGCTGTGTAAATGGAATCCACGTATGGGAGGTTGGCTTCTGTAATGGTCGGGCTATGCACGCCACCTTCTGTAGTTTCTTACGGTCCTGGGCACAGCTGTTGTCATATCAATCCATTATGCCCCTGGATGGAATGCTATGGTGCATTTGTAGAAGTTGGTGAAGGTCTTTATGGACATGCCAAATTTCCTAAGCTGTCTGAGGAAGAAGAGGCGTTGTTGTGCTTTCTTGACCGTTGCATCTACATGGGATGTCCAGGATAGATTGTTAGTTATTATCACTTCGAGGAACTTGACGTTCTTGACCGTCCCCACCTCAGCTCCGTTGATCTAGATGGGGTAGTGTCCTCCTCCTTTCCTCCTAAAGATAATGATCAGTTCTTTTGCTGACATTGAGAGGGAGATTGTTATCATTGCACAACGATACCAAGCTCTCTATCTCCATCCTGTATTCTGACTCATCACTGTTTGATAACCGTACCACCATGGTGGTGTCATCAGCAAACTTATAGATGGTGCTTGTATGGAATTCCGTTACAGTCGTGGGTGTACAGGGAGTCTAGGAGGGGGCTCAGAACACATCCTTGGGGGGCTCCAGTGTTGAGGGTTATTGCAGAGGAGGTGCCGTTGTCTATCTTCACTGATCGCAGTTTGTGGGTCAGGGAGCTGAGGATCCAATTGCAGAGGGCAGTGCCAAGACCTAGGTCTCAGAGTTTTGCAATTAGTCTGGTAGGGATTGCGGTGTTGAAGGCGGAGCTTAGTTGCTGAATGAGAGCCTGATGTAGGTGTCCTTGTTGTCGAGATGTTCCAGAGATGAGTGTAGGGCGAGGGAAATGGTGCCCGATGTGGACCTGCGTCTCTCTGGCAGATGGGGAGACGGGAGTTGATGTGGGCCGTGACCAGTTTCTTGAAGCATTTCATGACTACAGAGGTTAGAGTCACTGGGCAGAAGTCATTAAGGCACATTGCATGTGTTTTCTTTGGTACTGGGTCTTCTTGAAGCAGTTGGGACATTGGATTGTAGCATGGAATCTGTATCAAAGACAAAAAATGCTAGAAATCACAGCAGGTTGGGCAGCATCTGTGAAGAGAGAACAAACTAATGTTTTGAGGCCATGCTTTGGGGAAGAGTCATCTAGACTCAAAATGTTAGCTTGCTCTCTCTCTGTGGATGCTGCCTGATCCACTGTGATCTCCAGCACTTTGTGTTTGCATCACATTGGCGGTTTTCCAAATTGCTGGAATACTTTGAGAATCAAGTGAAGTCTGCAATTAGATTGACAAATACTTCATCCCTTGTGATAGAAACCATTACAAGACCTTTCCTCCCTTTAGCACCTTGCCTATCTCTTAATTTTGGGATGTTTATAATGTCCTCTACTGTAAAGACAGATGGAAAACACTGGTTTAAATTATCTGCCATTTGCCTGTTTACTGTTGTCAATTGCTGAAAATGTGTGGCTGGAAAAGCGCAGCAGGTCAGGCAGCATCCAAGGAGCAGGAGAATCGACGTTTCGGGCATGAGCCCTTCTTCGGGAACTCCTGAAGAAGGGCTCATGCCCGAAACGTCGATTCTCCTGTTCCTTGGACGCTGCCTGACCTGCTGCGCTTTTCCAGCCACACATTTTCAGCTCTGATCTCCAGTATCTTCAGTCCCCACTTTCTCCTCCTGTTGTCAATTGTCCAGTTGTGTCCATCAGGTCAACGTTCACTTAAGCAACTCTCTTTTCATATATCTGTAGAAGCTATCTCAGTTTGTTTTTAGAATTACTTGCCAATTTATTTTCGGAATTATTTTTTCTCCCTCTTTGTTAGCTTTTTAATCATCTCTGGCAGTTTTCTAACATAAAACACAATTCTCTGGCCCACCACGAATTTTCATTGCTTTGTATGTTTAGATTTTGATTTAATACTCTCCTTAACAACGTCTGTTAACCTCAGTCATTCATCCTTCTCGGTGACTGGAATCAATATTTGCAGTACATTATATATTTGCTGTATATTATAAAGGTATCGAGTGCAGGGATAGGAAGGTAGGTCAGCTGAATGCATGGCTGGTGCTTTTGTGGATCCACAGGGACAGTGCTTGGGGTAGGTGGGACTTTTATAAACTGGATCGATTTCACCTGAACCAGAATGGCTTTAATACCTTGCTGGAAGGTTTGCCTCACACTGTCAGGGAGGTTTTAAACTGACCCAGCAGGGGAATGGGGCACAGAGTAGATGTAAAGTCGGGAGCGAGGTCCAATCACTTACAGAATGAATACCAGGACAGTCCAATAGGCAAGGAGCACACAAGCAGGATAAAGCACATGGGAAAACCAGAAAGTTAAACTGTATCAATTTTAATGTAAGGAGCCTGCCTGATAAGGCCAATGAACTTATAGCACTGATCAGCACATGGGAATATGATACTGTTACAGCCACTGAAGGAAGGAAGCACAGCTCTGGCAGCTCAACATTCCAGGATATGGAACGTTCAGGTAGGAGGGAGGGGCCATATATGAGAGGTGGGGCCATTGCATTATTGACAATGGAAACCATCAATCCAGTAGCGAGGGAGGATATCCTAGAAGGATGTTCAAATGAGGCCATCTGAGTAGACCTTAGAAATAAAAACGGTGGTTACTTTGCTGGGATTATATGATAGGTCTTCCAATAGTCAGAGGCAGATAGAGGATCATACATAGATTCATAGAGATGTACAGCACGGAAACAGCCCCTTCAGTCCGACCCGTCCATGCCAACCAGATATCCTAAATTAATTTAGTCCCATTTGCCAGCACTTAGCCCATATCCCTCTAAATTCTTCCTATTCATAAATCCATCCTTTTAAATGTCACCACTTCCTCCATAGCGTATTCCATACACACACAGCCCTCTGCATGATAAAAGTTACCCCCAAGGTCTCTTTTAAATTGCTAAGACAGGCTCTCCCTCTAACAAATCCAAGCTGACTATCCCAGATCATTTATGCCCTCCATGTTTGGAGTCCCCTTCCCTGGGAACAAAAGACCCTATCCATGCCCCTCATGATTTTATAAACCCCTCAGCCTCCGACGCTCCAGGGAAAACAGCCCCAGCCTATTCAGCCTCTCCCTACAGCTCAAATCCTCCAACCCTGGCAACATCCTTGTAAACCTTTTCTGAACCCTTTCATATTTAACAACATCTTTCTGGTAGCAGGGAGACCAGCGTTAAATGCAGAGTAGGTAAATCGCAGAGAGGTTTGAGAGGAATAGAATTATAGCAGGAGGGAATTTCAACTTTGCTAACATTAACTGGGATCACCTTAATGTGAACGGAGTAGACAGGGTGGAATATTTAAAGCACATCCAGGAGAGGTTTTTGTGTCAGTATGTAGATCTTCCTAATCGAGATGGGACAGTGCTAGACCCAATCCCAGGGAATTAATCTGGTCACGTGGTTGATGTCTGCTGTGTTCCACAAATCCAGACGACACAAGCTTTCTGTACAACGGCAGTAGCTTTTTTATTGGACAGCCGGTGAGAGATCCAAAATGTCCACAAAGTAGCCATGTGTTTCCTTGTGGTGACACTTCTCCTCAAATTTCTGCCCTACACACACACAGACAGTATATTTTATAGGAACTAAACATAGGTTTATCAGTCACATGGGCAATTGTCATCACATAGTGGGTGGCACGGTGGCACAGTGGTTAGCACTGCTGCCTCACAGCGCCAGAGACCCGGGTTCAATTCCCGCCTCAGGCGACTGACTGTGTGGAGTTTGCACATTCTCCCCGTGTCTGCATGGGTTTCCTCCGGGTGCTCCGGTTTCCTCCCACAGTCCAAAAGATGTGCAGGTCAGGTGAATTGGCCATGCTAAATTGCCCGTAGTGTTAGGTAAGGGGTAAATGTAGGGGTATGGGTGGGTTACGCTTCGGCGGGGCGGTGTGGACTTGTTGGGCCGAAGGGCCTGTTTCCACACTGTAAGTAATCTAGTTTAAAGTAGGTAATTATGAATTTTCAAAGCCTAATGAATGTCCATGTCCTGTGATAACGTCTGAATGGATTACAGAAACTGATTGTCTTATTCTTCATGGTGTTTGCCTGCCGTAAATGAGGGATTCACATATGCTCATGTGGAGGGGAAAAAGACAATGGGAGTGGGGAGCAGGATTGTGGCCAAGGCTGTCAGTCTTGTCTGGAAAGGGCAAGTACTTCTGTCTGATGCTCCAGGGGAATCCACATGTTGGCTCCACTAGGTTCTATGTTTGAGAAGGTAAAAACAATGACTGCAGATGCTGGAAACCAGATTCTGGATTAGTGGTGCTGGAAGAGCACAGCAGTTCAGGCAGCATCCAACGAGCAGCGAAATCGACGTTTCGGGCAAAAGCCCTTCATCAGGAATAAAGGCAGTGAGCCTGAAGCGTGGAGAGATAAGCTAGAGGAGGGTGGGGGTGGGGAGAAAGTAACATAGCGTACAATGGGTGAGTGGGGGAGGACTTGTCCGGACTTGTCCTACCTGCCTAGCTCCTTTTCCACCTATCCACTCCACCCTCTCCTCCTTGACCTATCACCTTCATCTCCTCCCCCACTCACCCATTGTACTCTATGCTACTCTCTCCCCACCCCCACCCTCCTCTAGCTTATCTCTCCACGCTTCAGGCTCACTGCCTTTATTCCTGATGAAGGGCTTTTGCCCGAAACGTCGATTTCACTGCTCCTTGGATGCTGCCTGAACTGCTGTACTCTTCCAGCACCCACTAATCCAGTATCTATGTTTGAGATTCAGTCAGCCTCCCCCTTACTGAGATATCCTGTCTGTATTGTAAGAGTACAGGCTTTCAATTGATACTGCAGTTCGTCCTTTGGTAGTGGAATGTTTACACCTTGAGTCCCCCAATGTGTCCTGAAAGAGAAGTAAAACATGGAACTGACCCCTCTGTGGCATTTCAACTTCCTCAGAAGAGTCAAGTGGTTCGCATTTTTGGGAATAGTGATCATAACTCTGTAAGTTTCAAAGTCATAATGGAAGGGGATAAGGATTGTGCAGAAGTTAAATGTCTAAAGTGGGGGAAGGTCAATCTCAAAATCATTAGACAGGATCTGGCAAACATAGACTGGGAACAGTGACTTGCAAGGTAGGTCTACATTTGAAAAGTGGGAGTTTAAAAAAATTAATATAATGAGAATTCAGGGCCAGTGTGTTCTTCTAAGAGTGAAGGACAGGGGCAGGAAGTCCAGGAACCCAAGATGTCATGGGATATCAAGAGCTTGATAAAGAAAGAGTAAGAAACTTATGTCAGGTGCAAGACATTAAAAACAGGGGAGGCCATTCAGGTGTACAGTGAATGTAGGGGATGGTTAAAACAAAGGATGGCTAAGAGGGGTCACAAAATATCTTTGGCAGCTGGGAAAGCCCCAAGGAATTTTGGATGTATATTATGAGCAAGAGGATTGCAAGGGAAAGATTGGGGCCTGTTAGGGATCAAAGGGGCAATCTGTGTGTGGAACCACAGGATGTGGGTGAGGTCTTAATATTTCTTACCTTTGTATTGCAGGGCCTGATGGGATATATCTCAGGCTGTGATGGGAGGCTGGGGTTGCTGGGGCTCTGGCAGAGATATTTAATACTTCACTGGCTACAGGTGAAGAGTCAGATAACTAGAGGATAGTGGAGGATAGCTAATGCAGTTCCTATGTTCAAGAAGGGCAGCAGGGATAGGGCAGGTAATTAGAGACCAGTTAGTCTGTCAGCAGGTATTCGGAAATTATTGGAAAAAGTTCTGAGGGAATCAACACTTGGAAAGTCAGGGACTGATAAGGGATAATCAGCTTGGATTTGTTAGAGGGAGAGTCTGTCTTAGCAATTTTTGAGAAGATTTGTAGCTCTGGTTAGTATGTAAGTTTGCTCACTGAACCGGAAGACTTTTTGTCACCTTGACTAGGTAACATCATCAGTGAGAGTCTCTGGTGAAGCGCTGGTGGTATGTCCCACCTCTCTATTTATAGATCTTGGTTTCTTAAGGTGGGTGATGTCAATTCCTCTGACTAATTGAGTTTTTTGAAAAGTGATTAAATATACTGATGAGGGTAATGTAGTTGATGTGGTTTATATGAACTTCAGTGAGGCCTTTGACAAGGTCCCACATGAAGTCTAGGCCAAAAGTAAGAGCCCATGGGATCCAGGGCAAGTTGGCAAACTCTGTCCCAAACCGGAGGCAAAGGGTGACGGTGGAGGGTTGCTTTTGCAATTGGAAGCCTGTGACCGGCGGGGTACCACAGGGATCAGTGTCGAGACTCTTAAAATATGTTATGCACATACACTTGCATGTGTATGTAGACGGTATAGTTAGTAGGTGTGTAGATGCCATGAAAATTGGTGGGTGTTGTTTATAGTGAAGAGGATGGTCTCAGGCTACAGTCTAATATTAATCAGCTGGTAAATTTGGCAGAGCAATGACAGGTGGATTTTAATCCTGATAAGCGCGAGGTAATGCATTTGGGAGGTTTAATAGTGAATGGAAAGTCAGAATGAATTAGGGAGTACTGAGGAACAAAGGGACCTTGGTGTGCAAGCCTCTAGATCCCTGAAGGTATCAGCGCAATTACATTGAATGATGAAGAAGACATACGAAATGCTTGTCTTCATTTGCTGGGCTGAAAATGTGTTGCTGGAAAAGCGCAGCAGGTGAGGTAGCATCCAAGGAACAGGAGAATCGACGTTTCGGGCATCAGCCCTTCTTCAGGAATGAGGAAAGTGTGTCCAGCAGGCTAAGATAAAAGGTAGGGAGGAGGGACTTGGGGGAGGGGCGTTGGAAATGCAATAGGTGGAAGAGGTCAAGGTGAGGGTGATAGGCCGGAGTGGGGGTGGGGGCAGAGAGGTCAGGAAGAAGATTGCAGGTTAGGAAGGTGGTGCTGAGTTTGAGGGATTTGACTGAGACAAGATGGGGGGAGGGGAAATGAGGAAACTGGAGAAATCTGAGTTCATCCCTTGTGGTTGGAGGGTTCCTAGGCGGAAGATGAGGTGCTCTTCCTCCAACCGTCTGGTGATGGAGGAGTCCAAGGACCTGCATGTCCTTGGTGGAGTGGGAGGGGGAATTGAAGTGTTGAGCCACGGGGTGATTGGGTTGGTTGGTCCGGGTGTCCCAGGGGTGTTCTCTGAAACGTTCCGCAAGTAGGCGGCCTGTCTCCCCAATATAGAGGAGGCCACATCGGGTGCAGCGGATGCAGTAAATGATGTGTGTGGAGGTGCAGGTGAATTTCTGATGGATATTGAAGGATCCCTTGGGGCCTTGGAGGGAAGTGAGGGGGGAGGTGTGGGTGCAAGTTTTGCATTTCTTGCAGTTGCAGGGGAAGGTGCTGGGAGTGGAGGCTGGGTTGGTGGGGGGTGTGGACCTGACGAGGGAGTCACGGAGGGAGTCATCGTTTTGGAACGTTGATAGGGGAGGGGAGGGAAATATATCCCTGGTGGTGGGGTCTGTTTGGAGGTGGCGGAAATGACGACGGATGATATGGTGTATATGGAGGTTGGTGGGGTGGTAGGTGAGGTTCTGTCCTGGTGGCGATTGGAGGGGCGGGCCTCAAGGGCGGAGGAGCGGGAAGTGGAGGAGATGCGGTGGAGGGCATCGTCGATCACGTCTGGGGGCAAATTGCGGTCTTTGAAGAAGGAGGCCATCTGGGTTGTTCGGTATTGGAACTGGTCCTCCTGGGGGCAGATGCGGCAGAGACGAAGGAATTGGGAATATGGGATGGCGTTTTTACAGGGGGCAGGGTGGGAGGAGGTGTAGTCTAGGTAGCTGTGGGAGTCGGTCGGTTTATAGTAAATGTCCGTGTTGATTTGGTCGCCCGAGATAGAAATGGAAAGGTCTAGGAAGGGGAGGGAGGAGTCTGAGACGGTCCAGGTGAATTTGAGGTCGGGGTGGAAGGTGTTGGTAAAGTGGATGAACTGTTCAACCTCCTCGTGGGAGGTTTGCTGGGGTTTGGAATACAGGAGCAAGGATGCCTTGTTATGATTATATAGAGTATTGGTTTGTTCACAGATGGAAGATGGGTTGTGAAGTAGTGTGACGCCAACAGCGTGGGTTCAATCCCCACACCGACTGAAGTCACCATGAAGGACTCTTCATCTCAATCTCTTCCCTTGCCCGAGACATGGTGACTCTCAGGCTAAACCACCACCAGGTGGCTCACTCTGATGAGACAGCAGCACCAGGGTCCTGCCTCTTCGTAGGATATGTGGAACAGTCCATCTTCCGCAGCTACACTGGCATCACCCCCCACCTTATCCTCCGATACATCGATGATTGTATCGGCGCTGCCTCATGCTCCCACGAGGAGGTTGAACAGTTCATCCACTTTACTAACACCTTCCACCCCGACCTCACATTTACCTGGACCGTCTCAGACTCCTCCCTCCCCTTCCTAGACCTCTCCATTTCTATCTCGGATAACTGAATCAACACGGACATTTACTATAAACCGACCAACTCCCACAGCTACCTAGACTGCACCTCCTCCCACCCTGCCCCCTGTAAAAGCGCCATCCCATATTCCCAATTCCTTTGTCTCCGCCGCATCTGCTCCCAGGAGGACCAGTTCCAATACCATACAACCGAGATGGCCTCCTTCTTCAAAGACCGCAATTTCCTCTCAGACGTGGTTGACGATGCTCTCCATCGCATCTCCTCCACTTCCCGCTCCTCTACCCTTGAACCCCGCCCCTCCAATCGCCACCAGGACAGAACTCCACTGGTCCTCACCTACCACCCCACCAACCTCCATGTACAGCGTATCATCCGCCGTCATTTCCGCCACCTCCAAATGGACCCCACCACCAGGGATATATTTCCCTCCCCTCCCCTATCAGCGTTCTGAAAAGACCACTCCCTCCGTGACTCCCTTGTCAGGTCCACACCACACACCAACCCAACCTCCACTCCCAACACCTTCCCCTGCAACCGCAAGAAATGCAAAACTTGCGCCCACACCTCCCCCCCTTACTTCCTTCCAACGCTCCAAGGGATCCTTCCATATCTGCCACAAACTCACCTGCACCTCCACACACATCATTTACTGCATCCGCTGCACCCGATGTGGCCTCCTCTATATTGGGGAGACAGGCCGCCTACTTGCGGAACGTTTCAGAGAACACCCCTGGGACACCCGGACCAACCAACCCAATCACCCCGTGGCTCAACACTTCAACTCCCTCTCCCACTCCGCCAAGGACATGCAGGTCCTTGGACTCCTCCATCACCAGACCATAGCAACACGACGGCCGGAGGAAGAGCGCCTCATCTTCCGCCTAGGAACCCTCCAACCACAAGGGATGAATGCAGACTTCTCCAGTTTTGTCATTTCCCCTCCCCCCACCTTGTCTCAGTCCCAAACCCCTTGAACTCAGCACCGCCTTCCTAACCTGCAATCTACTTCCTGACCTCTCCGCCCCCACCCCCACTCCGGCCTATCACCCTCACCTTAACCTCCTTCCACCTATCCCATTTCCAACGCCCCTCCCCCAAGTCCCTCCTCCCTACCTTTTATCTTAGCCTGCTGGACACACTTTCCTCATTCCTGAAGAAGGGCTGATGCCCGAAACGTCGATTCTCCTGCTCCTTGGACGCTGCCTGACCTGCTGCGCTTTTCCAGCAACACATTTTCAGCTCTGATCTCCAGCATCTGCAGTCCTCACTTTCTCCTGACTATAAGTCAAGGCTACATTGTGTCTCTCTGACTGAACCCTTCATGTTTTCGCCTCCTTAGTGACGTATGAATGTGGAGAAAATGAAAACAAATGCAAAACTCTTCTCACGGTCTTGAAAGGAGTGGCGGATTAATTTGGGACACCCCAAACTTTTTTTTCACTGTTAAAATTCATTTGGCGATAGAATCTCAATGTGTTTCAGATCCAAAGCTTTTATCTTCAGATTTTTCAGTTCACATTGAACCATTTCAATAGCCCACTCTTTCAGAGGTAAATTTCTAATGGTTCAATGTCTTAGATTTTGGAGTTCAGTGTTGTGTTTTATTACTCAGTGTTGGTGAATTGATTGACAGGTCAGTGGAGGGGTATATTTCATGGACCTCTGTTCTTCGGCGAATCCCATGCATCCTGGATGACCACGTCAGCTTAAGCTCCGAGATTGTGAGGAACACCGGAGTCGCTGCAGCGGTTTCAGGACTCTCTGAGAGATTTGCAAAGGTAATGTTCCAGGAGCAGCACAGCCCACGATGACAGAAGCTGCAGAGGATGAAAGAATGGTGACCATCAGGAAGGCAGTGCAGGTTTCCTAAGGCTGTAGCACTCACGAAACCAGTTTTCACATTGGAATTTGTCGGGTTGGAGACCACCTCATGATGAGGTTGAGTTGGATCTTCCACTCAGTATTTCTGGCTGGGTAGTTACTTAGGTTTGGCTCTTGCACTGATGTGCTGGGCTACCCATCTTTGGGGATAGAGATATTTGTGGCGAATCCTCCATCACCATACACAGCTGGATTTGGATAGGCTGAAGAGCTTGGAGCTGATTTATTGGCTGTGGGATCGCTGAGCTGCCTATGGTCGCTTCTTCCTTCTCTTGGAGACCTGAGTTGTATTCCATCCAGGTCGATACATCATTTTTAGAGGAATAGACTCCTGCATTCCTCATTCCAACACAGTTGATCCCCTTGGCATTGATGTCAGGGCAGAGTGTGGGACATACAACTCTGTTACTGCTAACCTCAATGCCTTGTGATCACCAGCTTTGAGTTGCTATATGTTTTCTGAGTCTATCCCATTAACATGGTGAGAGTACCACATGTCATAGAGGCTATCCTCAGTGTGAAGACAGGACTTTGCCTCCACAAGGATTTTGAGGTAAAGTCACTCCTACCAATACTGTCACAGATAGATGCAACCGTGAGGGATGAAGTGGTGGATGTGAAATCAAACTGGACTTTCTCATTTATTGGTTCCCTTGCCACCTGTCACCGGCCCAGTGTTGTGTCCTTCAGCTGTCAGCCAGCTCTGTTGGCAGTGGTGCTACCGAGGCACAGTTGCTGATGGGCTTTGAGTCCCCCAACCAAAGTACATCCCTTTCCCACCCTCAGTATGTGTTCAACATGGAACAGTCTGATTCACCAGCCTAGGGAGGCTGGTCATTGGTAATCAGCGGGCAGGTTCTTCCACGTGTTTGTCCAGACTCAAGACTTCATGGAGTAATGGCATCAATGTGCAGGGCTACCTGCACCATCTCCTCGCGGCTCTCTGCCTCTGCTGGGTCAGGGCTGCTGGTGGGCCAGCAGATATCCAGGAATATTGATAGCCAGTGTCTGGGATGGTGTCTGTAAATTAGGAGGCAAGAGTGTGGCTGCTGCTTGATTCATCTGAGGGACAGTCTTCCTAATTTTCTCCCTCGGTGTTTCAGAGAAGGACATAGAACATAGAATAGTACATCTCAATATAGGGCCTTTGGCCCTAGAAGTTGTGCTGACCTTTTATCCTACTCTAATCTCCATACCCTTCATTGTGCTATCATTTAGGCAGGTTTCATTGGGAAGGTCTCTTCTGACACCCAATGATCTGTCTAGTTTTATCCATAATCAACATATCTGAAATGATTTGCCCATAACTGAGTGCCTGGTTTGGCCACTTCAGGGACCATTTAAGAGTCAGTCACATTGCCATGGGTCTGAAGCCATATGTAGGGCCAAAAGGGATAAGGACATAGATTTCTTTCCCTGAACAGCAAAGCTGACTGGAATGGGTTTCCACAACAGTTAGTGGTTTCCTGGGTTGTTGTTATTGGCTTTATCTTCCAGATTTGTTAATCCATGGAATTTAAATTCTCCAGACTGCTGTGTTGAGACAGGAGTAAAGGCAGGAAGGATATTCCTGATAACTGGGGGTCACGGTTTCAGGATACACTGAGGCAATTCAAGACTGAGATGAGGAGAAATCTCTTCACCCAGAGCGAGTGGGAATTCCCTGTCATAGAAACTAGTTGAGACCAAAACACTGAATATTTCCAAGAAGGAGTTAGAAACAGGCTAAAGAGACCAAAGGGGAGAAAGCGGGGACAGGGGACTGACTTCAGTGATCAGCCATGATCATATTGAATGGCAGAGCAGGCTCAAAGGGCCGAACGGCCTACTTCTGCTCCTATTGTTTGTGTTTCTATGAAATTTGAACTGATGCCACTGCAGCTGTAGCTTGAGCCATGGATTAGATGCAACATTACGGTGATACTGTTGTAACGTGTACCATTTCTTATAGAAAGGCAATGGGTGATCAAACAGGGTCAGCTCATTAAAGGTTAAACCATGTCTGATCAATTTGACTAAATTCTTTGATTTAACAGAGAAATGTTATAGGTATTGCGAGTTGGAAGCTATTTACCCAAGTATCATTGAGAACATTTAAGTGGCTTTCAGCATTGGCTCAGTGACAGGAAACAGAGATGGTAGTAGATGGCAGGTCTTCATCATGGGAAGCTGTTTGCTTTGGTGTGCTCTTGGATGGCTATCACAGAATCCCTACAGTGCAGAAAGAGGCCATTCGGCCCATCAGGTTGGAGTTCAGGTTCATAGCTCCTTTTAAATGGAGTCGCAGGTAGATAGGATAGTGAAGAAGGCGTTTGGTATGCTTTCCTTTATTGGTCAGGGTATTGAGTACAGGAGTTGGGAGGTCATGTTGCGGCTGTACAGGCCATTGGTTAGGCCACTGTTGGAATATTGCGTGCAATTCTGGTCTCCTTCCTATCAGAAAGATGTGAAACTTGAAAGGGTTCAGCAAAGATGTTGCCAGGGTTGGAGAATTTGAGCTGTAGGGAGAGGCTGAACAGGCTGAGGTTTTTTTTCCCCCTGGAGCATCGGAGGCTGAAGGGTGACCTTATAGAGGTTCATAAAATCATGAGGGGCATTGATAGGGTAAATAGACAAAGTAATTTCCCTGGGGTGGGGGAGTCCAGAACTCGGGGGCATAGGTTGAGCGTGAGAGCGGAAAGATATAAAAGAGACCAAAGGGGCAACGTTTTCACACAGAGGGTGGTACGTGTATGGAATGAGCTGCCAGAGGAAGTGGTGGAGGCTGGTACAATTACAACATTTAAAAGGCACCTGGATGGGTATATGAATAGGAAGGGTTTAGAGGGATATGGGCCGGGTGCTGGCAGGTGGGACTAGATTGCGTTGGGATATCTGGTCGGCATGGACGAGTTGGACCAAAGGGTCTGTTTCCGTGCTGCACATCTCTGTGACTCTAAGTCTACACCAACCCTTCGAAGATCATCCCAACCTGACCCAAATCCTTACCCTTTACCCATAACCCCACATTTACCCTGGATAATCCACCTGAATGCGATAGGCAACTTAGCATGGCCAATCTATCCTAATCTGCACAGCTTTGGACTGTGGGTGGAAACCAGAGCACCCGGAGGAAAACCACACAGACATGGGGAGAATGTACAAACGTCACACAGACAGTCACCTGAGGGTAGAATTCAACCTGGGTTCCTTGGCGCTGTGAGGCAGCAGTTGAAGAGTGCGGTGCTGGAAGAGCATAGCAGGTCAGGCAAAATCCGAGGAGCAGGAGAGTCAACGTTTCGGACGTAAGCCCTTCTTCATCAGGCCTCTTTCTCCTGTTTCTCGGATGCTGCCTGACTGGCTGTGTGTTTCCAGTACCACACTCTTCGACTCTGATCTGCAGTCCTCCCTTTATCCCTGTGAGGCATCAGTGTTAACCACTGAGCCAGCTGTATCAAGTTTATAGATTACATGAAACTTGGCAAAGCAGTAGATAGCGATGAGGTTTTAAGCTTCAGGAACACAGAAGCAGGTTGGTGAAATGGATCGAAACTTGGCAGTTGGATCTCAGGCGAGACAGGGGCAGGATGAGACTGTTCAGCCATGATCTTGCTTTTTGGCAGGATTTTGTAAAGATAAACAGAGAACCTGGCTGCGCATCGTTTAAGGTACACAAATTCGTAAAGGTAGCAGGGCACGTGGACAAGGGAGCAGACGATTATTTGGATTTAGTAGGTGGAGCAATAAAAAATGAAAAGAACAAGTGGGTAATTAGCCATAATTCACAATATTATAGAGAGAGAGAGAGGGAATCGCTGGTATAGTTTGAGGAATTCCATTACATCAACCCTGTGACAAGATGAGAAGACAGGGTCTCTAGGAATAAGTATGACTTGTATAGAGTTTAAACACATTCTGCATCACAGGTAGACAGAGGGGTTAAGACGGCATTTAGCACGCTTACTTTCATTGCTCGGACCTTTGAGTATTGGAGTTGGGACGTCATGTTGAAGTTGTATAGGACATTGGTGAGGCCGCTTTTCAAATAGTATTATCAGATCTGGTGGCCTTATTATAGGAAGGATATTGTTAAGCTGGAGAGGGTTCAGAAGAGATCGACCAGGATGTTGCTGGGCATGGAGGGTTTGAGTTATAAGGAGAGGCTGGATAGGCTGGGACTTTTTCCACTGGAGCATAGGAGGTTGCAGGGTGACCTTATCGAGGTTTATGAAATCATGCAGGCTTTTCCCTAGGGTAGTAGATTTCAACAATGGGGAATATTTTGAGGGTGAGAGGAGAAAGATTTTAAAAAGACAAGGGGGCAACTTTTTTACACAGAGTGGTTCATGTGTGGAGCAAACTTCCAGGCAAAGTGGTGGATGCGGGTACAGTTACAACATGTAAATGACATTTGGATAAGTGCATGAATAGGAAACATTTGGAGGGATATGGGCCAGGAGCAGGCAGGTGGGATGAGTTTAGTGTGGGGTTATGGTCAGCATGGACTGGTTGGATCGAAGGGTCTGTTTCTGTGCTGCATGACTCTATGATTCAAAGTGGCATTCTACTGCTCCACACTTGAAGTATGCTGAAGTTTAAAAGATCATGTTTAGACATGTGTATTTTTCTTTAATTCAATCACGGATGTTTCTGGCTAAACTTCCATTTATTGATCATCACTAATTAAGGGTCAACCCCATTGTTGCACGTCTAGGGTCAGATGTAGGCCAGACTGGGTAAGGATAACAAAATTCCTTCCCTAATAAATGTTACTAAGCTATCTAGGGTTTTTACCAACCATTGGCAGTGGTTACATAAGTCACCCTGAGAGGAGTTCTGAGGAAGGGTCACTGGACTCGAAACGTTAACTCTGTTTTCTCTCCACAGATGCTGCCAGATCTGTTGAGTTTCTCCAGCACCTTCTGTTTTTGTTTGTTTCTGATCTCCAGTAGCCACAGTTCTTCATTTTATATCACCATTAGATTAGTGTTTTACTCCAAATTTTTATTTAATTCAAATTTCATTGTTAGCTGTGGTGGGATTTGAACCCAGGTCACTAAAACATTAGTCTGGTTTTCACGATTGATAGTCCAATGACATTATCACTACCCCATCACCTCCCTACAGGTAAGAGACTTTAGGAAGGGTGGTAAGGCTTCAGAAAGGGCATAGGTGAGGTTCATCAGGATAGATAGATTACTTACAGTGTGGAAACAGGCCCTTCGGCCCAACAAGTCCACACCGACCCGCCGAAGTGAAACCCACCCAGACCCATTTCCCCTACATTTAACCCTTCACCTGACACTATGGGCAATTTAGCATGGCCAATTCACCTAACCTGCACATCTTTGGACTGTGAGAGGAAACCGGAGCACCCGGAGGAAACCCACACAGAAACGGGGAGAATGTGCAAACTCCACACAGTCAGTCTGAGGCGGGAATTGAACCCAGGTCTCTGGCGCTGTGAGGCAGCAGAGCTAACCACTGTGCCACCGTGCCAGGATTGAGGGTTTTCAGTTTTGAGGAGAAGGTGGAAGATGTTAAATTGTTCCTCTAGAACAGATTGGAAGAAAGGTTGGATAGACTTGGACTATTTTCACTGGAGTCTCAGAGGGTGACCTTATAGAGGTTTATAAAATCATGAGAGGCAAGAGAGATTTAAAAAGGAAATGAGCAGCAAATCTTTTGCAGAGACACTGGTTTGTGTGTGGAATGAATTTTCTGAGGAAGTCACAACAATTAAAAGACACTTGGATAGATGCATGGAAAGATTCGGAGGGATATGGGCCAGACACAGGCAGGTGGGACTTGTTTAGTTTGGGATTATGTTCGGCATGGACTGGTTGGACCGAAGGGCCTGTTTCTGTGCTGTATGGTCCTATGACCTAATAGAGTGATGAGAGGTTTCACTAGGGAGATAAAAAAAAATTTCCTTTGATGTGGGTTTCTAATCGGGGTCATGGATTTAAAATCATCGGTAAAAACTCTAGAGGGGGAGATGAGGAGCATGTAATTCACTTTGGGAGATCTGAAAAGCTCGACCTGAAATGGGCTGTTTCCATAAATAATGTCAAAAAAGGGGTTAGATAGGGACTTGAGAATGTCAAGGGTCAAAGGTAACATATGGAGAATGTAGGATTAAGCATGACTTCCTTTAAAGAACCAGCACAGACATGATAACCTTCTTCGGGTGCTTTTTGTAATAAGTCCCACAAGATGGCGTAGGTTTAGGGTGAGAGGGGAAAGATATAAAAGGGACCTCAGGGGCAACCTTTTCATCCAGGAGTGGTGCATGTATAGAATGAGCTGCCGGAGGAAGTGGTGGAGGCTGGTACAATTACAGTATTTAAAAGTCATTTGAATGTTTGTATGAATAGGAAGCGTTTAGAGGGATATGGACCAAGTGCTGGCAAATGTCTGTGTGGAGTTTACACATTCTCCCTGTGTCTGTGTGGGTTTCCTCTGATTTCCTCCCACAGTCCAAAGATTTGCAGGTTAGGTGAATTGGTCATGCTAAATTGCCCGTAGTGTTGGGTGTAGGGGAAGAGGTCTGGGTGGGTTGCTCTTCGGAGGGTCGGTGTGGACTTGTTCGGCTGAAGGGCCTGTTTCCACACTGCAGTGTATCTAATCTAATCTAATCAAATGGGACCAGATTAATCTAGTATATCTGGTCGGCACAGATGGGTTGGACCGAAGAGTCAGGTTCTGTGCTGTATATGTCTATAAGCCCCCTTTTAGCCTTCCCTTTCTGAAAGAAGCAAGCTTATTTGCTAACTGTTGTGGTTCTGTTCGTCGAGCTGGGAATTTGTGTTGCAGACATTTCGTCCCCTGTCTAGGTGACATCCTCAGTGCTCGGGAGCCTCCTGTGAAGCGCTTCTGTGCTGTTTCCTCCGGCATTTATAGTGGCCTGTCTCTGTTGCTTCCGGTTGTCAGTTCGAGCTGTCCGTTGCAGTGGCCGGTATATTGGGTCCAGGTCGATGTGCTTATTGATAGAATCTGTGGATGAGTGCCATGCCTCTAGGAATTCCCTGATTGTTTTCTGTTTGGCTTGTCCTATAATAGTAGTGTTGTCCCAGTCGAATTCATGTTGCTTGTCATCTGTGTGTGTGGCTACTAAGGATAGCTGGCCGTGTCGTTTCGTGGCTAGTTGGTGTTCATGGATTCGGATCGTTAGCTGTCTTCCTGTTTGTCCTATGTAGTGTTTTGTGCAGTCCTTGCACCAACGTAGTGTACAAAATCCCATGCAAGGACTGCGCAAAACACTACATCGGACAAACAGAAAGACAGCTAACGATCTGTATCCATGAACACCAACTAGCCACGAAACGACACGACACGACACGACCAGCTATCCTTAGTAGCCATACACGCAGATGACAAGCAACATGAATTCGACTGGAACAACACTCATATTATAGGACAAGCCAAACAGAGAACAGCCAGGGAATTCCTAGAGGCATGGCACTCATCCACAGATTCTATCAACAAACACATTGAGCTGGACCCAATATACCAGCCACTACAGCGGACAGCTGGAACTGATAACTGGAAGCGGCAGATACAAACCACTATAAATGCCGGAGGAAACATCACAGAAACGCTTCACAGGACGCTCCCAAGCACTGAGGATGTCACCTAGACAGGGGACGAAACGTCTGCAACACAAATTCCCAGCTCGGCGAACAGAACCACAACAGCGAGCACCCGAGCTACAAATCTTCTCACAAACCTTATTTACTAATGCCCTCCCCACTGCCGACAGAGAAGAGAAAATAGACAGATGGGGACAGGCAGGGGTAGACATGATAGGCTGCAAAGACTGAGGGACCTTCGGGCTGTATTTAAGACAGTTAAGGTGGTTAAAAAGGCAAATTCAGGACAAGGCGAAGGTTCCCCCCTCAGTTAGGATGTGATCCAAAGACTTAGAATTCAGCACAAAATCAGCAACATTGAGCCAAGTTACTGTGAACAGAGTGAGTAGGATCGAAATAAAAAGACATCAGGCAGAGCCCATTATAAGCAATAATTTTATTATAGGATAACCGCACATAAAGCACATCTAAAATTGATGTGTTGCCTGCAGTTTTTATTAAAGGTAATATTAAAGATAACCATTTCTAAGTACAATATAACAACATTCATATTAGAATGAAAATCTGGGTATTTAAAAGACAACATTAAATCTCTTATATTTTTTACAGTTTTATTTACAAAACAAATCAAAATACTTCTTTATTTAGGAATCAGTGAAGGAGCAAGACTATTTAGGATAGGCAGACTGTAGTTAAAGAGAATCTGGAAAGATACAATTAAAGGAAATTGACACTGTCCTTGACAAAAAAGGACTGGCTTCCTCAGTCCTTGGACATATCCCAAGTCTAGTCCTCTAGATGCACCTATCTGTGGCTGATCTACTCAGTGAAAGTAAGGTGACCGAAGGGTGGTACTGTTTAGGAATAAAGGTATTTGTTCACAAAGCAACTTGTCTATCACCACACAGCAGAAAACACAAAATAGCACACCCTAGTTTGTAACTATGGCTAAGATAAGCATATACTGAAAGAGATATAATACACTTATAATAATGCAGTCTTTAATAAACAGGTAAATATTTGCACTGAGCAGCTTGATAATACCATTTCCTTTCTTATCTATACAGAAACAAACAGAGAACTTTAAAAAGATAGCTGTATACAGGGTGATAGAACTTTAAATATTGCGAGAGAAAAGCAGAGAGCGAGGAGAGACTCCAAATGGGCCACTGCAACGTTTTTAGTTAGAAACAAAAGAGTCAGTCATTTATAAGGAAGAAAGTGATAAATAACAGGTTGCATTCACACGCTCAAGTCTAAGTCTTACTATGCACAGAAAGTGATTAATTTTATATTTTATTGCTCAACATGGTGTTATGGCTAGAGTTTTATCTATTATTATTATCATCGGTACTTTGGAGACAAGAAAATTGCTAAAATTCCATAAAAAGAGGATTAAATCCTATTTGAAAGTTTCCCACCTGACACAAACAATAAAAGCCTTGTCTGGGCTTGCCCTATTAACGCATTTCTTTCGACTGGGAAGATATCGTACAACTGGAAAGGTCCACATAGGCCCAAACCCACAACACAGAACAGCTCCTTCACAAAGGGGAAGGAGTAACACACACATAAAGGACACAGAGAGAGAGAAGCAGTCCGCTGAGTTCTGACATTGTTAACGACAAAATACCAGGCCATTGTTTGGATGAGTTTAAAATACACAGCAACTCAAACAAATATCTAGTTAAAAATATTTTCTTTTTAAAAAAACCTTTCAATGTTGTCGCCGTATAAAATATTCATTTTTATTGCTCGTGATTGAAAAATCGTTTGCACGCTAAAAATTGTTTTGAAGTGTTCTAAAGTCCATATTCTGTTTATGAAAAAGAGACTGACTCTATTGCTCATAGGAACTATCAGAGAACACCTCTATGGATACTTCTTGGGAAGCTTATAATTGCTGAGAGCAGACAGTAGGTGCATGGTAAGGAATATTGATGGAACAATGGTGCTGTGACATAGAGGTCATCTATTAGAAGTAAGTGACCATGAAAGGGAAAAATGCATTAGGAAAGTTGAGGTGTACATTTGACCTGTAGCGTGTCTATGCACAAAGAACTATAGCTGTGAATGGTTGATAAGTATCATTTTATGTAGATAAAGGTTCACCATCGGTAAAGGTTTAGAGCAGTTGTTAAGAAAAGCAGTGACACTTGAAACAAAATCAATATTACACACTGCATCCTTTCACCATTCTGGTAGAGAACAGGCCATCAGTGCTGGGATTCCATATCTGAATTGAGACTGTGGTTTGAATTCAAGAACAAATTCAGATTAGTAATACAGAAGATGCATTAGCTGCAGTGTAACTGAGGTTGCCGTATTTTTCCCTTGTATTTTACAATCAATCTGTCCAGAGACACCATTGAACAGCTCTGGAGCAGATGGAGCAGGTTTCCTAGCTCAGAGGTAGGCACACTACCACGGTACCACACAAGCTCTATTCACACTGAATTGTTTTAGATTAGATTCCCTACAGTGTGGAAACAGGCCCTTCGGCCCAACAAGTCCACATTCACCCTCCGAAGAGTAACCCACCCAGAACCATTCCCCTCTGACTATGGGAAATTTAGCATGGCCAATTCACCTAGCCTGCACATCTTTGGACTGTGGGAGGAAACCGGAGCAAACCCACGCAGACACGGGGAGAATGTGCAAACTCCACAAAGTCAGTCGTCCAAGGCTAGAATTGATCCTGGGGCCCTGGTGCTGTGAGGCAGCAGTGCTCACTACTATATTTAGTTGAATCAACCTGATGTTATTACACACCTCTGAAGCAGATGGGATTTGAATGCCATCCTCGTTAGTCCAGAGGTGGGGGCACTACCACGATGTCACAAGTGCCCCCTCCCAGGTAGCTTTATTATTCAAGTCCAAATCAATCTCAGGTGGTCTACTCAGCTGAAAGATTTCTTTTAAAATCAATGTTAATAACTTGGCATTACCCGTTCTTCAGAACAGCATTCTGCAAAGTGGGCAGACTAACTTCAGCTGTGGATTTGCACTGTTTGAAAGTAATTACTGAGGCCAGTTGGTAATTTATTGTTGAATAAAATTATTCTTTTTGAGAAGTTCTGTTTGGGGGGAGCTAACAAATAATTGATAAAAGTGTGAAACAAGAAAAGTAAAAACAACTCTTCCCACCTCATGTCCCTTCCAGGCCTGGATTTGGAGTCCCCCTCAGGCCTCCTGGATGGCCTTGTCTATAGTCCTGGCTGCCAGATGCAGACAGTGCAACTCCCAGCCACTGGGGGGCGGTGCTTTATGACCATGGGGCAGGCTTGTTCTGAATTGGTGAGTATGCTGCTGACTTCTTCAATGGGGGAAGAGGGGTGGAAGCAAGGCATACACCCCTCTTTGTGCAATTTTTCCATCCCTCATCAAATGGCGAGGCAGGCTTGACGGATCAATTCCTGTTCCTACTTCCTTGTATATCCTTTGTTTTTGTGCACGGCTAGCTCAGTTGGTTGAATGGCTGGTTTGCAATGCAATGTGACGGTGTGGGTCCAATTCCTGCTCCAGCTGGGGTTAGCATGAAGGACCTTTACACCCTCTCCTCTCACCTGAGGCACGGTGACCCTCAGGTTAAACCACCACCAGTCATCTCTCTCTCTTGTGACAGAGCAGCCTGATGGTCTGTGGGGACTATGGTGACTTTAACTGTTCATTCACTACCTGCTTCCAGTAGCTTCACCCATCTCAGTTCATGAAGTGTACAACCAGCATTGAAATCCCACTCACAGGAATGATTGAATATAGGTGATTCATGTGAATGTTTAAATATCTCTGGGGAGGCTTGCTCAATTTATTGCTTATTTGCAGTCTTTTTGTTTTGTGAAGTTTCAAAGAATTATACATCTGAATCCGCAGGTCTCTCTGTTCCACAACATTATCCAAGACCCTACTTCTAAATGCGTAAATTCTGCTCTTGGTAAAACAAACAAGGGCAGGACATATACAGTTAAATATAGGGCCCTGGGTAGTATTGTATAACAGAGAGACCTAGGGGGTTTGGATACATAATTCTTTGAAATTTGTGTCACATATAGATAGGGTGTTTAAGAAGGAGTTTGCCTTCATTGCTCAGACCTTTGAGCACAGGAGTTGGGATTTTATGTTGAGGTTGCACAGGACTCTTCTGGAACACTGTGTCCAGTTCTGGTCACTCTGCTATAGGAAGGATATTATTAAACTGCAGAGGGTTCACCAAAGAGTTACCAGGACGTTGCTGGGAAAGAAGGGTTTGAGTTAGAAGGAAAGGCTGGATAGGCTGGGAGTTTTTTTTTTCATTGGAACGTAGGAAGTTAAGGGGGTGACCTCACTGAGGTGTATACAATCATGAGGGACATGTATAAGGTGAATGGCAGTTATCTTTTCCCTAGGGTGGGGAGTTCAAAACAAGGGAGCATCTTTTTAAGGTGAGAGGAGACAGATTTACAAGACACGAGGGGCAAATTTTGTTGACACAAAGAGTGGTTCAGGTGTGGAATGAACATCCAGAAGGAGTGGTGGACGTGGGTACAGTTACAACGTTTAAAAGACATTTTGATAAGTTCATGAATAAGCACAGGTGGGTGGGATGAGTTTAGTTTGGGATTATGGCTGGCGTGGATTGGTTTGGACTGATGGTCTGTATGTTTACTTGCAGTATTGTTGCTTACTTTTCTGTTCTTGTATTAAAGGTGCTGGACTCTCAGATGAAAACACAGGACCAAGGAGCAGGTGACTGTGGAAACACAGGACCGAGGAGCCAATGACTGTGGAAACACAAGACCGAGGAGCAGGTGACTGTGGAAACACAAGACCGAGGAGCAGGTGACTTTGGAAACACAGGACCGAGGAGCAGGTGACTGTGGAAACACAGGACCGAGGAGCAGGTGACTGTGGAAACACAGGACTGAGGAACAGGTGACTGTGGAAACACAGGACTGAGGAGCAGGTGACTGTGGAAACACAGGACCGAGGAGCCGGTGACTGTGGAAACACAAGACCGAGGAGCAGGTGACTGTGGAAACACAGGACTGAGGAAACACAGGACTGAGGAGCAGGTGAGTGTGGAAACACAGGACTGAGGAACAGGTGAGTGTGGAAACACAGGACTGAGGAGCAGGTGACTGTGGAAACACAGGACTGTTGAGCAGTGTGGGTCAATCTGCCCTTTGAATCTGCTTCCCCAGTCAATAAAGGTCCTGGTTGATTTGTTTGTGGTCTCAGCTCCACGCTCCTTTCTGCCCTCCATAATTCTTGTTGATTAACATACCAACTAACTCTGTCTTCAATAAATCCCACGACCCAGTCTCCAGTGCTTTCGGTGGAGGAGAATTCTCTTCAACCCATTACAAGATGGACTGCCCGCAATGAGGACCTCTTCTCATTGAGGTAGGCAGGTCACCTTTGGGAAGCTAGAGGGGCAAACTTTGAACTACATGTTTGGAATTCTGTCGATCACATGTCACACAGTCACAACAACCTAATGGACCAGAAAATTGAGTTCAAGCCCCAGGAGTGGCACAGAAATGGAAACAGTAATTAGAAGAATATGGGAAGTATTGGCTTCTAATGAATGATGAGTTGCTAATGCTCCAGATTGCTTTGAGAGATTCAGGAATTAAATACTATTCGCTGTCTGCTGCTGCAGACAGTTGAAGGAACAAATATGTCATTGTACACAGAAAGAGGAATGGGGACCGTTTTCACATTATCTTTGAACACTCTGATTCTGAGTTACAGAAAATATTTGGTGTGCGGTTAAATGCCAAGTGGGACAACACAGTGGCTCAGTGGTTAGCACTGCCGTCTCACAGTGCCAGGGACCTGGGTTCGATTCCAGCCTCGGGCAACTGTCTGTGTGGACTGTGCACATTCTCCCCGTGTCTAGGTGGGTTTTCTCTGTGTGCTCCCACAGTCCAAAGATTAGTGGATTGGCCATGTTCAATTGCCTCATTGTGTCTCAGGATGTGTAGGTTAGGTGGATTAGCCATGGGAGATGCAGGGTTACCAGGATAGGGTGGGATGCTCTTTGGAGAGTCGGTGTGGACGTGATGGGCCAAATGGCCTCCTTCCACACAGTAGGGGATTCTATGGAGAAAGTGAGGAGTAGGGCATCTTATGATTGGTTGACTGTCACAGACTATCCACATGTGCAGTGAAGAGCCCTTTCACTTGACACTGTGTGCCAGGAGGGGGCGATATGACCAGTGATGGAGTATTGTGAGGGGGCAAGGTTGGCATCAAGGGGTGCAGGTTCCATGAGGAGGGATATGGGGGGTGGGCGCAACAGCAGGTGTGCAGGCATGGGGATAGATGGGTTGGGGTAGCAGGAGAGAACAGTTGGAGGAATCAGTACGGAATAAAAGCTTCTGGAAATGCCCGGCTGGTGACCCTTGTTGTATAGATAGAAAGCCCCATCTAAATTCCTGGGGAATTGCAGCCTCCTCTAACTGAGAGCTGCACTTCGGTGATAAACAGCTCCAAACCTGCGTGGCTCAGACTTGCTCATTCCACTTAGGGTTGGTTTCTTGGAGATAAAGTTGACGCTGGTGACTGGACTCCTTCTCTGCAGGGCTGAGTCTACCTGCCACCCTTGCCCCCTCACAGTGCCCCATCGCATATCTGTCTCCGGGATCTGGATCCTCTGTCCCGGGAGTGGGTGACAGATGGACCCAAGATGCAAATCGATTCTCCACACTGACTCCACACTCTTCCCTCTTTTTCCAGATGGGATCTTGGGTCTGAATTTGGAAATGCCCATATCGTCAGTTTCCTGGACTCAGGGAGATGGAAACTGCTAGAATGCTGTTCGAGCTGATGCAGTGTTGGTGAACATGAGAAAGATAGGGACCTACATGTGCTCTCATTTAACATGCATCAGTAAATGGTGAAAAGAGCAGATCAAATCTTTTGATTGCTCTGATTGCAAATCTAGGGTCAGCCAGTATTCCATAGAAGCCTTCACTAACAGCTCTCCCTCTACAAAAACAAAATTGCAACTGCCTGTAATAACTCTAGTGGATTACAGACACTGTCCAATAAATTGCCTCCAATATTAATTGTAGGCAACATTCTTGTTGATTCAGTTTGCAACTTCTAAGGGTCTGAATGCCTTTGCTGTGTTTACTGTTACAGGAACTACTGACCATTCCACACCTTCATTATATTCTAAGTTATCCCTGAGCTAAAAAAGTTCAAACCCTCTGTCTGATTTCTGTCGGACCTTCAAGATTTCCTTCCTAGGATTCTTATCATTTAATCAGAATGCTGGATTGTCTTTCACAGTGACAGGAATTGTCAGGAGTGTCGCACAGTTAGGGAGCATTTCAAACAAACAGTGGCCTGACTCCTGAATCCAGACTCACTCCAGGATTAGAGCCAGACTGACTGCCTCACACACAGACACACAAAGTGATCTACTCAACAGCCCTTAGCAGGATAAGAGACTGTATAAACACATTTTTGTTTATCTTCCCTGAGGGGTTAAATGTACACTAGCAAGTACCCTTTGTACATATTGCACTACCAAGGAATGAAGTTAATGTGCAAAAAGCAACAGTGACACAGACTTATCATTCTCACACACACACACACACACACATAAACACACACTCACACATAAACACACACACACACACACATAAACACACACTCACACAAACTCACACACACACACACACACACACATAAACACACACACACATAAACACACACACACATAAACACACACAAACACACACAGATAAACACTTACTTTAAATGTTTCTACATTTTTGCGTTTTTTTTTGGAATGTTGTTTCACAAGGAAACCTCCATTTCAAGATTAAAAAGACTTGTGTTGCTTCATTAGCAGAAACATACTTACACTGTGGCACATTAATCGAAAAGATTTCACTAGGACCAGACATATTCTCACAAGAAAATAACACCAAGCTCTTAGAAAATAACACTTCTTTCTATTGTTGGCTTGCCTTACAAAAAAACATTGTCTCGCACAAATCACGTCTCTTTTATTGCAGGAATATTTTAAGTGCTTCCTAATATTCATACCAGGGTTATAAAAATAGAACTCTCTCTAAAATGGTCCAGACAAGGCTTCGTTTTTTTATAAATCATTTTGATTCCATTACCCTTCATCGCACCATTCTTCATCTGAATCAATGACACAATAATCAGCCGCACAGACTACGGAAATTGGAGTGCGTTTGTGAATCAAACTAAGTATGTGGGCATTCCTACTATAAACAAATATCAACCTTAAAGCAGCATCTAAAACTCCGAACCTCCCTCCGTGCACTCAACTGTTAAACTTGTATTTCTTGTGCACGTCCTATTAACAGAACTAATAAATACAACATATCATGTACAAATTGGGAAAAAAGTGCTTAAATTGCAGATTCATATTTTGTCTCACAGCACATCAAGTTTAAAATGATATACTGATAATAACTGTTATGTTCACGTATTTACTCTATATACCCTGTAAAAGATTTGCTCTAAATTAGCTTCTCAGCATTATAATGTCACTGTGCGCTGTGCTCTACACAAACTAAATGCATGAGAAAAACAAGTTCAACTTTCACGAAGAAACTAATATTAATTCACCCCCCCTGCCCCATCCCCTAAACTCCCCGCCCAAGAAATTTGTTGCTTCATTAATCTCCTGGACTTGTGCACAGCCACTGCAGTGCAGCAAGGGGAAAATGTGAAATATCTTCAATTATCTGATGCAGGTACTTCCAGGGTTTCGATCTCCTCTGATGACAATATCTAACCATCCGTCGGCATCATTTGCTCAAACTCGGAGCTGAACAGCTCCTTATACAACGGAGGGAAATGTACCCGCACAATGTCCGGGTGTAATGCTTTGAACGAGGACAGCTTCTCAATGTGCCGATTACACAGTGTTCGTAACGTAGACACTTTAGATAACAGCTGGGGAAAGAGGGAAAGCAAGGGTAAAAACGATTAGCAAACATTGTGAAGACTGGACAAGCAGAGGTAAATCTGCAGAATGACTCTCACAGATCCTACTCACAGCACGAGGGCTGAGCCCCATCCCCGTGCGGATTTAATTGTTACGTTCCAAAGGGAATTGGATGAATATGGAAAGAGGAAAATATTGCTGGTGTCTGAGGAAAAGGCAGTGGGTTGGTCTGACTGAATGGGTCTTTCCATAATTCCATGATTTATTAAACTGGGTGTAAGGTATGGAACTCATTCATCTGGTCCTCAAGGACCTGGTGGGTCAGCAACATTCAATCCCAGAGTAGGACATGCACATTCCACATTACTTTGTAGGGGATTCATCAATCTGATCCATAAATACTCAGAAGAGCACAAGAAACGTGGGTGACAGCACTGCTGACTCACAATGCCAGAGGCCGGGTTCGATCCCGCCCTCGGGCGACTGTGTGGAGTTTATACATTCTCCCTGTGTTAAGACCTCCATAAGATATAGGAGCAGAAACAGACCATTTGGCAAAGGTTTCTGAATTGTGTTTGAGATTCTAGCTTTTAACGTTTTGTCAACCTCATACTTTTGCAGCTATCTGTTCTATTCTTGAGGTTCTGGATAGAAATCTCTTAAATGCAGAACAGAAGGAAGCCAATCAGCCCATTGAACAGTTGAAGAGCAATCCAGCCAATCCCCTCTTCCCTCATCTCCCTGCAGCCTTGAACTTTTTGATTACCTTTGTCAGAATGCCATCCTCTCTGTGATGTTTCTGCAAAATATGCTGGAGTGTTAATTGAATTCTCTGTTGCAGTTTTTCAACTTTTATCTTCTCCTGGAGCCAGAGACGATCTGGGTGGAGAGACAATGAAATAACGATCACAGCAATTGAGCCATCAGCTTCTCCCTAATGATTTTCTCAAAGTGCTTTCATTGAGTGATTGCACAGAGCATGCACACAGTGGGAGATTGAGGATGAATTACTGGTGGTCCCCATCTCCAAAGGGATACCTGGTCTGTGCTCGGAACTCAGTCAGCCCATAGTCAGCACTGCCGTGAAACTGCCAGTGATGCCACACCTAATACACAGCACCAAGTCCATAGTTGGCAAACAGCCAGTGCCTAACACCCAGTCGGACATCCAGCATTACTCTAGATCCAGTACGGGAAGGATATTGGCCTAGTCACGTTAAGTCTACACTGTGAATCCAGAAACTTAGCTAATGCTCTGGGGATCTAGATTCAAATACTGCTATGTTAGATTTTGTAATTTGAATTCAATTTTAAATAAAAAATTATCTGGAATTCAGTTGACTGAAACTATTGATTTTTCTGTGGGGAAAACCCATCTGGCTCACGAAAGGGAAGGAAACTAGCATCTTTACCCTGATCTGGCCCCCCTACATGTGACTCCAGACCCACAGCAATGCGGTTGGCTCTGAACTGCCCTCTGAAAGCTACTCCGTTACACCAATTGCTATGAATTCAATAGCATCAAGACACAAACGATAAATGCTGGCCAGCCAGTGATGTCCACATCCTTGGGAATTAGTGAAGAAAAAGGTTTCGGGGTCACATCCTCTCCATGTCTAACATCCAGGCTGGATTAAGCCTGTATCAAATCTCCACTGTGGTCACAGCGCATTGCCCTGCTGTAGTTTAAGCACACTCTACACCCAGCCTACACCTGGTCCACACCCAGCCTACACCTGGTCCACACCCAGCCTATACCAGGTCCACACCCAGCCTACACCTGGTCCACACCCAGCCTACACCTGGTCCACACCCAGCCTACACCAGGTGCACACCCAGCTAACACCTGGTCCACACCCAGCCTACACCAGGTCCACACCCAGCCTACACCTGGTCCACACCCAGCCTACACCTGGTCCACACCCAGCCTACACCAGGTCCACACCCAGCCTACACCTGGTCTACACCCAGCCTACACCAGGTGCACACCCAGCCAACACCTGGTCCACACCCAGCCTACACCAGGCCCACACCCAGCCTACACCTGGTCCACACCCAGCCTACACCTGGTCCACACCCAGCCTACACCAGGTCCACACCCAGCCTACACCTGGTCTACACCCAGCCTACACCTGGTCCACACCCAGCCTACACCAGGTCCACACCCAGCCTACACCAGGTCCACACCCAGCCTACACCTGGTCCACACTCAGCCTACAGCTGGTCCACACCCAGCTTACACCTGGTCCACACCCAGCCTACACCAGGTCCACACCCAGCCTACACCAGGTCTACACCCAGCCTACACCTGGTCCACACCCAGCCTACACCAGGTGCACACCCAGCCAACACCTGGTCCACACCCAGCCTACACCAGGTCCACACCCAGCCTACACCTGGTCCACACCCAGCCTACACCTGGTCCACACCCAGCCTACACCAGGTCCACACCCAGCCTACACCTGGTCTACACCCAGCCTACACCAGGTCCACACCCAGCCTACACCAGGTCCACACCCAGCCTACACCAGGTCCACACCCAGCTTACACCTGGTCCACACCCAGCTTACACCAGGTCCACACCCAGCCTACACCAGGTCCACACCCAGCCTACACCTGGTCCACACCCAGCTTACACCTGGTCTACACCCAGCCTACACCTGGTCCACACCCAGCTTACACCTGGTCCACACCCAGCCTACACCAGGTCCACACCCAGCCTACACCTGGTCCACACCCAGCTTACACCTGGTCCACACCCAGCCTACACCAGGTCCACACCCAGCCTACGCCTGGTCCACACCCAGCTTACACCTGGTCTACACCCAGCCTACACCAGGTCCACACCCAGCCTACACCAGGTCTACACCCAGCCTACACCTGGTCCACACCCAGCCTACACCTGGTCCACACCCAGCCTACACCTGGTCCACACCCAGCTTACACCTGGTCCACACCCAGCTTACACCTGGTCCACACCCAGCCTACACCTGGTCCACACCCAGCCTACACCTGGTCTGTAGTTGCACTGTACTTCTATCTAATCTGTATTCAAACCATGAGCAGTCCATATCCAGTCTGTTTAACCTCTTAATATGCACATAGTCCATTGCCAACTAGTATCTAACATCCAATCTCCAGATATCTCATCCCCAGTGCATTCCCTTAGCAAATGTCAAACGTTTGCTGTGGCCAGCTGCCATGTAACACCCAGTTTGTACTCAATCTATACACAATCGTTATAATCTAGACTATCCCATCATTGCCTTTGTCCTTATCACAGTCCCAAAAAAGCTTCCGTTAAAATCACATCCTATGTGATTGTGACAGTGCAGGGAGGTGCCATTCAGACCATCCACACCAACCCTCCAAAGAGCATCCCCCTCAGACCCATCCCCAGCCTTATCCCTGCAACCCTGTATTTCCGATGGCTAATTCACCTCGCCTGTACATCCCTGGACAATTTAGTATGGCTAAATCTAAACCCCCACTGCAGGAAGAAACCAGAGCACCCGGAGGAAACCCACGCAGACACAGGGAGAATGTGTAAACTCCACACAGTCAGTCACCCAAGGCTGGAATCGAACCCAGGTCCGTGGTGCTGTGAGGCAGCAGCACTAACCACTGGGCCACTGTGCCATCCACATCTCCAACACTTGACAAGCTTGACCATATCAATTGCCTCAAACACCTCCCCTCCCCAGCTTTCCCTAGCACTGACGCCTAACTCCCATAGCCTTCCTTCACTCACAAAGTTAACGAGCAAATCGGTCTATCTCTGTACTGAGTATGTGGCTCAGGAAACATTTGAGGTGTTGCTTTTAAATTTGGACTGTAATCCTCAATCTCTCTCAGCAAAACACTATTCCTTGATATATCGAAATCATTGGTTCCTGTGTGGACCATGATCCTCTCATTTCCACTCCAAATTCACCTTCAGCTACAAGTAAGGATCTTTAATCCTGGCAAGGGTCAATAACACAGCATCTGAAGCTCTGTTCATAACTAGACAGAACAGCATGATTTCCACTAACTACCATGACCAGGTATATTTTCACTTGCTCCACTCGAATGGCTTCCTGTAGCCTGGTCAGTTTGCTCATTCACTCTACAGTCCTTGTCCTCACCCACCCAGAGTCTTCATACCTCCCACCCCTGTTGGCCAAGGTTCCTCTGTGGGGCAGTGTGGTGACTCAATGGTTAGCACTGATGCCTCACAGCACCAGGGACCTGGGTTCAATTCCAGCCGGCTGTCTGCGTGGAGTTTGCATATTCTCCCCGTGTCTGCGTGGATTTCCTCGGTATCCTCCAGTTTCCTCCTGGAGCCCCAAAAATGTGCAAGCTGGGGGGGGGGGAGTTGGCTATGCTTTCATGTGGGTAAGCCATGGGGATGCAGGGTTACCAGAATGGGGTGAGATGCTCTTCAGAAGATGAACTTGATGGCTGAATGGCCTGCTTCCACACTATAGGGATTCTAACTTCACTATATTTTGGATGCCCTGATCTGCTGGACTCAGAGTCACAGCCTGAACTCCCTGACCACTGCCCAACTCAAATGTTCTGCTTAACCCGAGGAGTGAGAGCATTCCGGAATAAAATGCTCAAGTAGCTCTCCCTCTCTCTGACGCAAGTAGCATAAGCCAACAACCCAGAACTGACATTGTTTGAGGTACTGGTCCTTACTGCAAATAGAGTTGTTCAGGTCTACACAGCATCTCTTACACTACAGACACAATGCATCACCATATCTGTCTAGCCATATTTATTTATTTGGCTTGTTAATTTGTTACTTTTTTAAGTCAATTATTTTATTAATTAATTAGTTTGCCTTGTTTAAGGAATAAATTTTGTGAACTAACAGTGGGATGTATCTTTCTAGCTTAGAGACCAAAGAAAAATACAGGCCAGCAACAGGAACTTCATTTAAAAGCAAGCTCAGAATCCAGCTTCCTCTCCCCGTCTGCACTGAGTTCGCACTTGCACCGAATTCTCCACTTTACCTGCAGCTTATTCCAACAATCAGTGCTGCCATCACACTCTGCTCCCCTTTCCCAGTCAAGCAACAGATTCCTTTTCAAACTCCCATCCTCATTTTTAATTTCCTCCATTGTCCTGGCTTTCCTCACCTCTGTAATCTCATCCACCCAACAGACCTTGGCAAGATCTCTGGGCATGTCCAATTCTCGCCCCTCAGTTTTCACCAGTTTCCACAGTTAGTGCCTTTAGCTTTAAACTCTGGAGTTCCCTCACTATCTTTCTATCTCTGTTCCCTCCTTTAAGGTGCACTTAAAATCTCTGCCCAAACTTTAGCTCAACTATTATCTCATTATGTGGCTGGACATCAAGTTATGTTTCATTATGCTCCTTATAAAGTTCCTTGGAATTTTTATGCATTCATTCATGGTTTTGCTGGCTGGGCCAGCATTTATTAGACAACCCTCACCGTTAAAGACACATTGCTATCACATGCAGGCTAGACTAGGTAAGGGTTTTCTTCCCTGAAGCACATGATGGGTTTTTAAACATCAATCAACAGTGTTTATATGGACAATACTGGGTTAGCTTTTTACTGCATTCAAATTTCACCACCTGTCTCAGTAGAATTTGAACCCTCGCCCCTCAGAACATAACAGTCTGGTTTATTGACCCACGACACTACTGCCTTCCACTTAAATGAAAGGGGTACTTTAAACATGGGAGTTGTCAACAAATCTTAACACAGTCAAGATTTGTGACAAAATAAACGAGGAAACACAGAACTATATGTTGTCACCTGCCCATCTCAGCTGTACTTCAAATGGAGAAACAGGAAAAATAAGAGTTTGAGCTATAGGGAGAGGCTGAACAGGCTGGCGCTGTTCTCCCTGGAGCTGTGGGGTGACCTCATAGAGGTTTATAAAATCATGAAGGGTCCGGACAGGATAAGTAGACAAGACCTTTACCCAGGGGTGGGGGAGTCCAGAACTAGAGGGCATGCGCTTAGAGGAAAGATTTAAAAGAGACCTAAAGGGCAACTTTTTCACACAGAGGGTGGTGCGTGTATCGAATGAGCTGTCAGAGGAAGTGGTGGAGGCTGGTACAATTGCAACATTTAAAAGGCATCAGGATGGATACATGAATAGGAAGGGTTTAGAGGGATTTGGGCCAAGTGCTGGCAAACGGGACTAGATTAATTTAGGATATTTGGTCGGCATGGATGAGTTGGATCGAAGGGTCTGTTTCCTTGATGTACATCTCTATGATTCCATGACTCTAAGTGGAAATGGCACTGTGGGTCATGTGCCTGGCATTCTGGCTAATAAATTTGTGCATCAGTCTCTCAAGAAGGATAGTGGTTTCACAGAATCAGGCATAGATTTGATGGCAGTGCCAAGTTTTCCAGTAGTTGAAAGGATTGCTCACTGATCAGATTAGCCATGAATTGGCATTGCAAATCTTCGGTCAGCGTTACACCTTGCAAAAATTCACATTTGACGAAACGCTGCATATTTGACCTATCAGAACTGCACAACGATGACACTCGTTTTCACATGTGCAATTGGTTATCCGCAGTGCTTCAAAACATCCAATCCAGGCTTCAAGCTCTTTCGCACAATTTGTTGACCTTTCCTCTGAGTCTACAGCCAAATTTAATCAAATCAATCACAGTGAACGTCAATAATAAACAGACTCACAATATCAAACACGGATCAATTGAATCACTGAACAGTGCACAAAGCATGAAGGAAAATGAGTGGCAGAGAGGTAATGGGGTGAAATGACTGGAACAAAGTAACTAAATGAGGGTTTACTACTTTAGTCAATCGTGGGGAGTAATGTTAGAAGGTCATAGTTGAGCACTAAGCGAAACACAGGGCAGAGTCTGCATGGTTTTGTGAAAGTTAAATCACGTTTAACCAAGTTATTGGAGTTCTTTGAAGGGGCAGTATACATGGTGCACAAAAGTTGTGGATGCATTTGTGAAAGCGTTTGACAGTGTACCACACCGACATTTATTGCAGAAGGCATAAGCTCACAGAAAGTGTGCAGAGATGGGTCTCCCTGATTGGTATGATGTGGGGTCCCTCAGGAGTCTGTGCTGGAGCCTCGTATTCTTAAAACTAAAATGACATGGAATTTTAACACTGAATGACTTGGATGACGGAAACAAAGGTATGGTGGTTGAATTTGCAGGTGATACAGAGTGACTGAAACAAAGGTAGGAGCTGAGATTGGGAAGGTGACATGAGGCAGATGTCGCTGAGCGAGTGGAAGTTGGAGCGTAACATGGAAAAATGTGCCATTGCTTACCCAGGCCCAAAGAATGAAAAAGCAGCGTATTACTTAAATGGAAAACTACTTTAACTTTCCAAGCTGCAGAGGCAGCTAGGTGTTCTGATTAGGAGTCCCATAAAGTTAGTGGGTAGTACAGCAAGTAATTCTAGAAAGTGAATAAAACACTATACAAAGAAAAAATTGGACACTAATAAAAAGTATGGATGTTATACTTCAGCTATGGAGGGCATGGGTGAGACCACAACTTGAATATTGTGTGCATTTTTGGTCTCCTTATTAAAAGAAGAAGGTAAATACATGAGAGTCAGTTCAGAGGAGGTTTACTGACTCCTGGGAATGAGCAGGCTGTCTTAGGTTGGACTTATTTAAATCGGCATTTAGAAGAGCAAGGTATAAGATCTTGAATGGTCTTGACAAGGTGGATATAGAAATTAGGTTTCCTCTTGTGGGTGAGAAGAGAAAATTAGGGGGTCACCCTTTAAGGAGGAACGTTGGAGGCTGAGGGGTGACCATGCAGAGGTTTACAAAATCATGAGGAGAATATACCCTCTAAATGCCTTTAAAGGCTGGTACAATTGCAACATTTAAAAGGCATTTGGATGGGTATATGAATAGGAAGGGTTTGGAGGGATATGGACCGGATGCTGGCAGGTGGGACTAGATTGGGTTGGGATATCTGGTCAGCATGGACAGGTTGGACCGAAGGGTCTGTTTCCGTGCCGTACATTTCTATGACTCTATAATAGATAGAGTGAATGGCTAGGGCCTTTTTCCCAAGGTACGGGAGTCTAAAACTCAAGGACGTAGAGTGAGAGAGGAAAGATTTAAAAGGGACCTAAAAGGCAACTTTTTCATGTGGAAGGTGGTGTGTGGAATGAGCTGCCAGAGGAAGTGGTGGAGGCTGGTACAATTACAACATTTAAAAGGCATCTGGATGGGTAGATGAATCGGAAAGGTTTACAGGGATATGGGCCAAATGCTCACAAATACAACTAGATTATTTGAGGATATCTGGTCGGCATGGACGAGTTGGACCGAGGGGTCTGTTTCCATGCTGTACATCTCTATGACACCAGGTTTTAGTCCAACAGATTTGTTTGAAATCACAAGCTTTCAGAATGTCACTCCTTTTTCAGGTGAAGTTGTTTGACTTCTGACCTTGTCCACACCCGTCCAACACCGGCACCTCCACGTCACTCTATCACGGAGTTGAGGAGATTTTGTTTTCTCCCAAACGGTGTTGCCTTTGAAACTACCTCCCTCCAACGGCAATGGAGGTGCCGTCTTTGAGTATTTTTTAAGGCGGAGGTTGATTATTGTTGGGCTATCAGGAGGGATTGAGGGATATCAGGAGCAGATGGGAATGTGGAAATCTGAACACAAGCAGCCACGCTCTTATTGAATGGCAGAGCAGGCTTCAAGGCCTACCTCTGCCCCGATTCTTATGTCGCTATGTCACGCAGAGCTCACCTGCAGAGATCAGCACGTAGGCAGAAAACAAGGCGATCTCGTCCTCCACGAGGTGCAACATACACAAACCTTTACCGAATTCAAAGATGGAGTTGATCAAGTCGTCACAACCTGCCAGGACATTAGAACAGGTGAAACACACAGCAAATCAACACATGCCTTAAGGGACCAGTTCTCTGGTACTCATCTAGGTTGGTATAAGTGTCAGTCATGATCTAAACGCAGAATGCCACACCTAGTGCGAAACCTGTGAACAAGATAATATTGGAAGATTGGGAGGATCTCCAAAGGGATGCTTCAACCTACATAGTGGCTTGTTGACGAATTCTCATTCATGACGCATTGGTGTGGCTGGAATAACGAGTGTTAGCCAGTAACTCTGACCCACATGACTAATCCACTGTTTTATTATGACACTTCACGATTTTTTTCACATAACTGACATTTTACCCTTTAATTAAATTCTTTGTGGAATGCTAATTCTGCAATTAAAAGGTATGAGCATCTTTTGACAACTTGATAATCGTTCTTGTAAACTCTATGACTAGAAAAGGTAAAATCTCACCAGCACATAATCTGTCCTTGGCGATTTTAAAAAAAAACATCAATTTAAAAATGTTAATTTGCCTTTTTTTGGCTCTTTTCCTCTTTCGATATTTTTGAGCCAGAGTTGTTTTTGATTCGCTGTACAGGTATCTCCTGCTGAAAACACATTCCAATTGGACATTTTCATTTCAGAGCAGCCTCCATTTTTGTTTTTGTGCGGTTACCGTGCACGGTCAGTCTTTTTTTAAAATCAAACTATTGCTTCACCATTTTCTTCCTTGACCCTCACACTCACTGATCCCCCTTTCCAGTGGATTCTTTCCAGCAATTGTCTCTCTCTCTCTCTCATTTCCCTCCCTCCAACACTCGCTGCTTCCCACTCCCAACTCTTCCAACCATTGTTTCCGTCTCTGGACCTTTACATCCTCCCTCCCAGCTCTCACCCTGTCTCCCTGCTTCCCTCTTCTAAACCCTGACTGTTTCTCCACTTACTTCTTTGCCTACCATCCCCCCTCCCTCTCATGGCTTGCTATGGGCAAGCAGGAGGGAATATGCTGAGTGGTGGGAGGTGGAAAGTGCGAGGGTTTGTGAGGGAATTGGAACAAGGAGAGCAGCCAGATCTACATCAATACATTCAGCAGCATTGATTTGCTTTGGTTTATTATTGTCGTGTGTACCTAGGTACAGTGAAAAGTTTTGTTTTGCGTGCAGTTCAAGCAAATCATACCAAACAAAGTGCATTAGGATAATGAGAGGGATACAATGTGACAGCTGCAGAGAAGGTGCACAAAGAATGATGTCAACATTAAATTCAAAAAGGTGAGGTCCATTCAGAAGGCTAAAATCAGCGGGGAAGATGCTGTTCTTGAATCTGTTGGTCTGTGTGTTTAAGCTTTTATATCTTCTTTCTGACAGACGAGTTTGGAAGAGATTATAACTGGGGTGGGAGGGGTCTTTGATGATGTTGGCTGCCTTCCTGAGCAGTGGGAAGTGTAGATGGAGGCAGTAGATAGAAGGCTGGCCTGTGTGATGGACTGGGCTGTGTTCACAACTCTCTGTAGTTTCTTACATTCCTGGGCAGAGCAGTTACTGTGGCGAGCCGTGATGTATCCAGATAGAATGCTTTCCATGGTGCATCTATAAAAATTGCTAAGAGTCTTTACGGACGTGCCAAATTTCCCTAACCGCTTGAGGAAGTGGAGGCGTTTGCTTTCTTGACCATAGCATCAATGTGGGTGGTGATCATCACTTATGACAATTGCAGCTACTTTCTCCCCAGCAGCGATAAAGATAGAGAGGCCTATCACAGAGCTGCAGCATGAATGAGATGGTGTCCTTCACCAGGATAGACCACCAGGAGAATCAGCTTCCTCAACATAAACCTTCAGTGCCTCAGAAGGCTCATACCTTCAGCGATGACATCTTCAACCTCCAGGAACAAGAGCTGCTCTCTCCCTGTTAGAGCAACTGGGAAAGCATCGTCACTCGTTATCATAATCACTAGAACCCTGAATCTATTTCCCTCCGCCTCTGCTGGTGACATCTGCATGATTTCACACGTTGTCTCTCCCAAGCGATCAGCACTGTGTTTGCAAAGGCCTCCACTTGGTCACAGTGAAGCCACATTTACTGCACAGACCCACAGACCTGGGGAAATCGACAGCTTCACACAAATCGAAGCTCATCCCTTCAATCAGAAGAGATTCATGCCCAGCTGGCATGAGGCAACTCAAAGACTGTCTTGCATCTCTGAGGAAAATATGTGGACATGTGATGGCTTAGTGACAATGTCACAGGACTAGCAGTCCAGAAACTTAGATTAACATTCTGGGGAAGTGTTAGATTTGAATTTAATTTCAAAAAAACATTTGGAATGCTTATGTCTTATGGTGCCCATGCAAACACCGGGTCCGGCAGCATGCAAGGAACAGGAAAATCGATGTTTCGAGCAAAAACCCTTCATCAGGAAGCATCCCATTCCTGATGAAGGGCTTTTGCCCGAAACGTCGATTTTCCTGCTCCTCCAATGCTGCCTGACCTGCTGTGCTTTTCCAGCACCATTCTGATCTCTACTCTGGTTTCCAGCATCTGCAGTCCTCACTTTTGCCCCATGCAAACACAGTCTACTGTTGCAAAAACCCATTTGGTTCACAAATGTTCCTCAGGGAGGGAAATCTGCTGTCCTTACCCTGAATGGCCTACATGTGACTCCGAGACGCACAGCAATGTGGTTCACTCTTAAATGCACTTGGGGAAATTAGGGATGGGCAATACATGTTGGCCGGTGTCCACATCCTATGAAGCAATCGTTTAAAAAAACCTGGAAGTAGCCATGGTTCCAGTCGCTTTGCTCACAAAAGGGATCCCTACACCTTTGGAGATATAAGCTACCCTCTGGGGACTGGGCTCATGACAACAGTAAATAACTCTATCACTGCCCTATGGAAAAGCTAGAACAGGAGTTGTGTCACCATGACAATGGTAAATAACTCTACCACTGCCCTCTGGGAAAGCTAGAAAAGATGACCACGAGGGTCATCTTTGAGCTAGTCATTGGGTTGCTGATAGCGTGACTCAGTACTCTTACTGGACACCCTTCAGTTTGTGCAGCAAGGAATCCACTGAATCCCTACAGTGGGGAAACAGGCCCTTTGGCCCAACAAGTCCACACCGACCCTCCAAAGTTCCTCACTCAGACCCATTCCCCTACCTGACATTTACCCCTGACTAATGCACCCAGCCTGCACTTCCCTGAACACAATGGGAAATTTTGCATGGCCAATCCACCTAATCTGCACATCTTTGAACTGTGGGAGGAAACCTGCGCACTCAGAGGAAACCCATGCAGACACGGGGAGAATGTGCAAACTCCGCACAGACTATCACCTGAGGTTGGAATCAAAACCAGGTCCCTGGTGCAGTGAGGCAGCAGTGCTAACCATTGTGCCGCCCCAGGGTGGGTAGAATAGTCATCCCTTACTGAGAGGGATGGGACCGTGGGAGGAAACAAGCTGCTGACTACTCAGTGTCCTCTGAGGAGAAAGGTTCTGATGTGCATGTGGTCCCTCCACCGCTTACCTTCCTGCCAGACTGATCCAGGCCTCATTCCAGTAACATGAATGTGTTTGAAGATGTGCCTTAGGACCTTATGTTTTCCCAGCCTACTCCTCTTTTCCAGCCCCCCTGAACACGTATTACCGCACAGTCTGAAAGTGCTTCCACATCCCATCACAACATTTGGCTACTGCCTACTCTGGGAAAAGTGAGGACTGCAGATGCTGGAGAACAGAGTCGAAGATTGTGGTGCTGGAAAAGCACAGCCGGTCAGGCAGCATCCGAGGAGCAGGAGAGTCGATGTTTAGGGCATAAGCTCTTCATCGGGAATGGAGATCCTGATGAAGAGGTAATGTTTGAAATGTCGACTCTTCTGCTCCTCGGATGCTGTCTGACCAGCTGTGCTTTTCCAGTACCACAATCTTCGACTACCGTCTAATCTGGTTGTCCCATCCTCCTGAAGATGAATGCCGCTGTGGAATTCGCAAGAGAGGTGACAGCACTGTGAATAGCCCCAATAAAGTATATGCTTCGTTAAAATGTCCTTCGGCCTGACAACATTGGCATTGCTGTAAATACTCGAGTGAATCCCCTGAAGCAATACAAAGATGACCCTTCCACTTCCCAAAGCTCCTACACGATACTCCAGTCCCATGGGTTCACTGGAGCTTGAGACTCACAGTTTGGGAGTGTCACGTAGCTACAGCCTAAAACTGATGGTGACAGAAGTTCCTTGGACAAACCATGATGTTCATGGTCGTTTCCCGAGACACTTGCCACACAACCACCTCGACTGAAAGTGGGTTACAAGTACTGAAATATGTTGACTTATAATACGCACCCAAACGGTTCAGATTAAAAACTGTTACAATGGAGCCCATTACTCGGGCTTAGTATTTCATGGAAGCATTCATTTTTCGTATCTGCTTTGAGTTCCAGGGATCACTTCGTTGCAGTCAGTAGATTTTAAACTGGCCGCAGTCATTTTTCATTTCAACCCATAACTGTCAGAACGAAGATTTCATCGGCTCCTTCCACCGCTCACAATGGCCTCTCTCCTGCAAGGTTGCACCATAATACACTTAAACCTACAGAGATTCCCTCGAGACTGATGGATCAGGTTTATATTAATAGTGTTTTCACATTGAAACAAGCCTCATGTCTTTCACTTGTGGAACTATTCCGGATGTATGTTAGAGATGATTGAGGCTGCACCATTGGAGATAGAGTTTCTCCTTGCCCAGGAAATCTGGACCTTGATCTTCCAGTTGGCGTCAGTGCGTTGTTATTGATGAAGAGATCCAGCATTGCCTCAGTGTGTTAGCACAGACTTCAGCCACCTGAGGAAAAGGGTGTCCGAGAGCAACAACATCAGATCCAACACCAAGCTGATGATATACAGAGCTGTAGTGGTTCCCAGCCTCCTGTATGGCTCTGAGACGTGGACTGTCTACAGCAGCGACCTCAAGATGCTGGAACAGTCCCACCAACGCTGCCTGAGCAAGATCCTGCCAATCTACTGGGACGCACCAACACCAGAGTCCTCGACCAGGCCAACATCCCCACCATCGAGGCAATGACCCCTCCCTCGATCGGCTGCGATGGGCTGGGCACGTCATCCCCATGACCGACACGAGGCTCCCCGAGCAGCTGCTCTCCTCCCAGCTCCGAAACAGCAGGCCAGCCCCAGGTGGGACAGAGGAAGGGGCTCAGGGATACCCTCAAGGCCTCACTGGGGAAGTGCAGCATTCCCACAGACACCAGTGGGAATCACTGGCCCCAGACCATCCCAAAATGGGGGAGGAGCATCCGGGAAGGCATCGAGCTCCTCGAGACTCACCATCGGGAAAAAGCGGATTCTGGGGGAAATAGCAAAAGGAGCGCGCTACCGCACCAACGCCCCACCCCATCCCCTTCCCATGACCACCGCCTGCCTCCAGTGTAACAGAGCCAGGGGTAGCTGCATCGGTCTGTACAGCCACCTACAGACTCACCGAGAGTGGGAGAGAGTCACTCCTGTTTGCGAGGGACCACTGATAGTGATGATGATATATTATTAGCACCAGTGAAAATATCTTCAGCCCATACGTTCGGCTGTGAAGCATGATTGGCTGATTGCAGCATCCATGGAGAAGACAGGTGAGTCAAGAAAAGACTGTCAAAGAGGGAGGATGTATCCCGTTTCCATGACATTGGCCTGTCGCGTTCGGACACAGTCTTACAGCTTTCGAGGTTTTCAGTGAGTGAATGGGTCAATGAATATATGAGTGGGTGGGTGAATGAGCGGTCAGGGGTAAGGGAATGGAGGCACGGGGGTATCCATGTTCAGAAGGAAGGGGCTATTCCAGTGGGGGGAAACATGAGAACACAATGAAGAGGAGAGGGAGTAGGTCTCGAGCCTGCTCTGCTATTAATGTACGATCGTGACTGGTCTCATCTCAGCTTCAACTCCACTTTCCTGCCCACTCCCCATAACTCTTCTACCTAATACACATTACAAATCAATCTACTTCCTCCTTAAATTTACTCAATGTCCCAGTATCTGCCTCACTCTCGTGTGGTGAATTCCACAGATTCACAACCCTTGGGGAGAAGCGATTCCTCCGTACCTCCGTTTTAAATTTGTCAGCCACCCCTTACGCTAAAATTATGATGTGTCATTCTAGATTTCCCGACAAGAGGAAATATTTGATGAGCAAGGAACACTGAAAATTAGAACTGGCCCACATTTAAGTTAGAACAAATAAAGTGCAACGTGGTTATTCAGCTGAAAGGATTAGAATATTAAACAATGCTTTAAAAGAATTAATGTCTGTCTAAGTGCCAGGGATACTTACACCTTACCTAATGATTTGAAGATATCTGGACCAGCATATTTGCCATCAAAATAAACCGTGTTATTCTGTGGGTCAAAGGCTCGACACATTCGGACAAACACAACTTCTAAAGAACCTGTAAATGTGGAGGACATTTCATAAAGTCACAAGTCGATGAGATCTTTGTTGGAATTGACAGCATACAGCATACAGCCATAGAGTCGTACAGATGTACAGCACGGAAACAGACTATTTGGTCCAACTCATCCATGCCAACCAGATATCCTGAATAAATCTAGTCTCAGTGAGTCTTGAGTAGAAAGTGAGGACTGCGGATGTTGGAGATCAGAGCTGAAAAACGTGCTGCTGGAAAAGCACAGCAGGTCAGGCAGCATCCAAGGAGCAGGAGAATCGACGTTTCGGGCATAAGCCCTTCTTCAGGGCTGAAGAAGGGCTTATGCCCGAAATGTCGATTCTCCTGTTCCTTGGATGCTGCCTGACCTGCTGCGCTTTTCCAGCAACACATTTTCAGCTCAGCGAGTTTTGAGAAGATTTCGAGCTCAGGGTGGGGTTCTGGATGTAGGTTTGCTCGCTGAGCTGGAAGATCATTTTCAGACGTTTCATCACCATACTAGGTAACATCCTAACAGATGAAGCACTGGTGGTATGGCCTGCTTTCTATTTATGTGTTTAGGTTTCCTTGGGTTGGTGATGTCATTTCCTGTGGTGATGTCATTTCCTGTTCTTTTTCTCAGGGGATGGTAAATCTAGTCGATGTGTTTGTTGATAGGGTTCTGGTTGGAATGCCATGCTTCTAGGAATTCTCACGCGTGTCTCTGTTTGACTTGTGCTAGGATGGATGGCGGCCATTAAAAAGTGGGCCAAACCACCAGTGCTTTACTGGAGGCTCACTGATGATATTATTTAGTATGGTGATGAAATGTCTGAAAACGAACCTTACAGCTCAGCGAGCAAACTTACATCCAAAATCTAGTCCCATCTGCCAGCATTTGGTCCATATCCCTCCAAACCCTTCCTATTCATAAAACCATCCAGATGCCTTTTAAATGTTGTAATTGTACCAGCCTCCACCACTTCCTCTGGCAGCTCATTCCATACACACACCACCCACTGTGTGAAAAAGTTGCCCCTTAGGTCCCTTTTATATCTTCCTCCTTTCACTGTAAACCTATGTCCTCTAGTTTTGGACTCCCCTACTCTGAGAAAAAGACATTGCCTATTCACCTTATCCATGCCCCCCATGATTTCATAAACCATTATAAAGTCACCCCTCACCCTCCGATGCTCCAGGGAAAACAGCCCCAGCCTGTTCGGCCTCTCCTTGTAGCTCAAATCCTCCAACCCTGGCAACATCCTTGTAAATCTTTTTTGAACCCTTTCAAGTTTCACAGCATCCTTCCGATAGGAGGGAGAGCAGAATTGCACGCAGTAATCCAAACGAAATACAATAGGCCACTTAGGTTATAGATCAGATGGATCTCTTTATTCACATCTTTGTCTAAACTAATCAACTTCACCTAAACTCCCATGTCTCAGTCTGAGGTAAAGTCACTGTACTCATAACCAATCATAGGGCTGCTCTCTCATTGAAGGGAGGGAGAGAGAGAGAGATGGCTGGTGGTGGTTTAACTTTGAGGGTCACCATGTCTCAGGCAGGGTGGGGTGGTTTGAGAAAGACAGTCCCTCATGCTAACATCAGCCCGTGCAGGAATTGAACCCATGCTGTTGGCATTAGTCTGCACTACAAATCAAATGTCCAGCCAACTGAGCTAACCCAAACACCTAATCCTTAGCTACTGATAGCCTAAGCTGACGCAGTGTTGCATGGCACAGTGGCTGAGCATTTAGCACTGCTGCCTCACAGCGCCAGGGACCTGGGTTCAATTCCAACCTCGGGCAACTGTCCGTGTGGAGTTTGCACATTCTCCTCGTGTCTGTGTGGGTTTCCTCTGGGTGCTCCAGTTTCCTCCCACAGTCTAAAGATGTGCAGGTTAGGTGGATTGGCCAGGCTACATTACCTGTAGTGTTAGATACAGTAGTCAGGGGTAAATGTAGGGGAATCGGTCTGGATGGGTTACTCTTCGGAGGGTCGGTGTTGGGCCGAAGGGCCTGTTTCCATACTGTCGTTCATTAATCTGAATTGCCCATGGTGTGTAGGTTAGGTGCGTTGGTTAGTCAGGGGTAAATGTAGAATAATAGGGTAGGGAAATGGGTCTGGATAAGTTACTCTTCAGAGGGTTGGTGTGGATTGTTGGGCCGAAGGGCCTGTTTCCACACTGTAGGGAATCTAATTTTGTTTTCTTTTCGGAAAAAACAGAAACCCAGCCACTGATTCTATTTGGTTGCTTGTGCATCCAATTACAGCCCAGTAACTGTAGGGATTCTATGAGATGTGCCGGTTGGGATTCGTCGGCCAGGATAAATTGCCCCATAGTGTCCAGGGGTGTGCAGGCTAGGTGGGTTAGCCATGGGAAATGTAGGGTTACAGGGACTGGGTTGGTTCTGGGCCGGATGCTCCCTGGAGGGTCACTGTGGACTTGAACGGCCTGCTTCCACGTTGTAGGGATTTTATGATTCTAATCCTAACCCTATCAGCTTACTCTTAACACTATCATAATAAGTGGAGGTGGGTACTGCAGATGCTAGACGTGAGGGTCAAGATTAGAGTGGAATTCCTGATGAAGGGTGTTTGCCTGAAATGTCGGTTTTCCTGCTCCTTGGATGCCGCCTGACCTTTTCCAGCACCACTCTAATCTTAACTATCATATCAAGCCCAACCCTATCATTCTAACCATGCATCGTTTTCATTGTCATGTACTGACCTAGTTTCCCAATAAATGCATCTTAGTCACTTCCACCAGTTTTCAACTGAAACTGGAGTGCTGTGTGTCGTCCTGATCACTGTGCTATAGGAAGGACGGGATTGCACTGGACAGGGGTGCGGAGAGGATTCACCAGGATGCTACCTGGGATGGAGCGGTTTAGCGAGGGAGAGAGGCTGGATAAGCTCGAGTTGCTTCCTTCAGAGCAGAGAAGGTTGCGGGCCGAACAGACTGGGCTGTTGAGAGTACGACGGGCACGGACAGGGTGATTAAAAAGCAGCTGCTGCCCTTGGTTGAAGGGCCAGTAATGAGGCAGCATAACATCAGATGAAGAGCAGAGGGGATTTGAGGAAAAAAGAACATTTCTCTCCCAGAAGGAAGTGAGGGCAGTGGAGGCTGAAAACCTTATAAGCTTTAGAAAATACTTGAATGGGCACTTAAAACATTCTAACATGCAAGGCTATGGGCCAAGTGTTGGGAAGTGGGACTAGTGTAGATTTCAAATCAATGGACCAAAGGACCTCTCTGTGCACCATAACTTTTTGAGTCTAAAGGAGTATTATTGAGTTCCCAAGGTGAGTTAATTGTGATTATCTCTATTTATTGTCTCTGTTTCTAATGAGTAAAACAACACTCAGTGTTTAATGCAAGGCTTGCCTACTGGATGGATAGCCAGTGAAAGTCCTGTGTCACCACATCTGGGGAAGATCCACTGATGTCGACTGCTTCAGGAGTGCAGGCCCGTCTACGGGAGCTGCTAGAGGACTGGAGACTGACAACCGCCCATTGCAGGCAGGGCTGACTGTGGGAAGCGCACGCACCAGGATCAACGGGAAACCCATACCACAGGGAACTGAAGATGGCCTGGGATTGGGGGGGAGGGGGGGAGGTGGTAGAAGAGGGAGGAGGGTAATTGGCAGCATGGGCAGCTGAGGTCCCAATGTTAGGCCCCTTCATCAGGCCCTTGGAATGAGGGCCCACTTAGAAGCCTGTCAGCGAACAGGATAGATTAGATTACTTATAGTGTGGAAACAGGCCCTTCGGCCCAACAAGTCCACACCACCCCGCCGAAGCGCAACCCACCCATACCCCTACATTTACCCCTTACCTAACACTACGGGCAATTTAGCATGGCCAATTCACCTGACCTGCACATCTTTGTGACTGTGGGAGGAAACCCACGCAGACACGGGGAGAACGTGCAAACTCCACACAGAGAGTCGCCTGAGGCGGGAACTGAACCCGGGTCTCTGGCGCTGTGAGGCAGCAGTGCTAACCACTGCGCCACCGTGCCACCCACGGCTTATGCTACGGGCTTCCCGGACAGAGAGAAACATCGGAGTTTGAGTTGAGGTCAATCTGTCGGCATTAAATACCCATCTCGCGGTGGGACGGGAGGAGTGATTTTATCAAGGCGGAGGTGGGTAGATGATGGGGGTCCCCACCTACCATCCTCCCATGTAACTGTCCACCCCACATCTCACCCTGCCTCAGTTTAGAGGGCATTAAATTTTACCCATTGTTGCATGTTAATCCAACCTTTCTATTACAGAGCACGGAAACAGACCCTTCGGTCCAACCAGTCCATGCCGAACATAATCCCAAACTAAACGAGTCCCACCTGCCTGCTCCTGGACCATATCCCTCCAACCCTTTCCTATTCACACACTTATCTAAATGGTCTTTTAACACTTGAAGCGCTCTTAATCTTCTCAGTTCGAGAGAAAAAAAAAGCCTGTAAAAACCCATAAAGGACCTATCTTTAACAAGGATGGGTACCTGCTTTCAGAAGTACAATCTGATCGTTTTGACACAGTTCCATGAATCCATCGATCCGTTTCGCAAACTCCACCACATACTGAATCGCTTCAGTTATCTTGATCGCGCAAAGCTGCCACATCACCTCCCGGGGCTGCACGAGAAAGATTATCACGTGAACGTGGGTGTTTGGCGGAGGAAAGTCACGGGTGTCACCCGCGGTACTCACCGTTTTGACCTGGCACTCGTGCTTCCCCTTACCTTATTCTGGTAAATCTCTACTTCTTCCTGCACGTAGGCTTGCCATGTTATCTGTTGCAGCTCTTCCCGCAGGTACTGGCAGGTTTCAATGTGGGACTTCGAGATGTTCTGTGCGAGGTGCTCTGCAGGGCAAAATATGCAGCAATTTATGGAGCATTCATAAAAGCAACAAAGGGTCAGAGAATTAGGGTTAGGGTCAACAATTCTAAGCACATCATTGTCAGAATTTTGCAAGAATGGCTTGCAGAAGGTATTTTGCTGGGAGCAGCAGTGCTGTGTATGAAAAGACGAAATAAACGTCATCTCAGTTGACAACCTTTAACAATTTAATGTATCCTAAATTCCAACTGTTAATGAGATACCCACACACCTAGCATGGCTGCTGCTGTGGCCACTGCATCATAGTAGAGCTGGTATTATATACACTTAAAACAGTCAATTGCAGAGTGGAAGCAGGCCATTCAACCCATTGAGTCCACACTGACCTTCCAAACAGCATCCCACCCAGTAACCCTGCACTTCCCTGATCCACCTAGCTTGCACATCCCTGGACACTTTAGCAAGGCCAATCCACCTCGGCTGCACATCTTCAGAGGATACCCACACAGACGCAGGGAGAATATGCAAATTCCACACAGATGCCCGCGGCTGGAATCGAACCCAGGTCCCTGGCGCTGTGAGGCAGCAGTGCTAACCACTGTGCCACCAAATGCCATTCAGCCTACTATTCCTGCGCTGGTTCGACAATCTTTAGCTTCCTGTATGAACCAAAGACTAATCCTAACATCACAATCTCCCTGGAGCCTGGTATCGTCTCTTGTTTCAACCAAAAAATCCAAAAATATTACATTTTCAGTAGAGCGGGATTGCTGTGTATCACAGCCAGCATAGCTGGCCCAGTGAAATTGAGAAATATGACAGGGGTAATGCGACAGGAATAGTGGGACAGATTTTGATCACCAAGGCAAACGACCCAAGTTGAGAAATTCCTCATGCATCAAACTCAACTTGATAAAATATGGCTCTGAGAAGCAAGATTTTTGTACCAGAAAAGAGTGCAGATGCGAGATGAACTTGGGCTCAGGCAGCAGATGCCAGGAGGATACAGGAACTGATGAGCGGTGAGCTGTTTTGCAGCTTCATCTGGGACTTTTAGAAACTGATTTCAAAGACTTTAGACCCTTTAGCCCTCAACAATCTCTCATGGCTTCTGATACCTTTAACGGAAAGCAGCACACCTCTGCCTTCTCAAGGCGCAGCTAGGGATGGGAAACATCCCAGCCAGTGATGAGCAAATCCATTTTTAAAAGGTTAATTCAATACCAGTCACGCTCTTATTGTCTCTCATACTTCCCTTGCACACCCACCAATATCATTTATTGTATCTATCGCTTCTGATGCGGTCTCCTCGACATTGGGGAGCCTTCTTGCAGAGCGCTTCAGGGAACATCTACGGGACATCCGCACTAATCAACCCCACCGCCCTGTGACCAAACATTTCAACTCCCCCTCCCACTCTGCTGAGGTCATGGAGGTCCTGGGCCTCCTCCACCGCTGCTCCCTCACCACCCGATGCCTGGAGGAAGAACACCTCATCTTCCGCCTTGGAACACTTCAATCCCAGGGCATCAATGTGGACTTCACCAGTTTCCTCATTTCTCCCCCCCTCCCCCCTCCCACCTTACCCCAGTTCCAACCTTCCAGCTCAGCACCATCCCCATGACCTGTTCTACCGGCCAATCTCCCTTCCCACCTATCCACTCCACCCTCCCTCTGACCTTCATCCCCACCCCCATTCACCCACTATACTCTTTGCTACCTTCCCCCACCTTCCTCTCTGACCTACCACCTTCATCCCCACCCCCAGCCACCCATTGTACTCTTTGCTACCTTCTTCTCAGCGCCCACCCCCACCCCACCATTTTTCTCTCCACCCTGGAGGCTCCCTGTCTTCATTCCTGATGAAGGGCTTTTGCCCGCAACGTCGATTTTCCTGCTCCTTGGATGCTGCCTGACCTGCTGTGCTTTTCCAGCACCACTCTAATTGAGACTTTTGCCTTTTGCTAAGAAGGCATACAGTGTGTTCGCTTCTATTGGTAGACGGACTGAGATTCCGAAGTCATTTTGCAGCTGTACAAACTCTGGTGCGGCTGCACTTGGAGTATTGTGTACACTTCTGGTCACCACATTATAGGAAGGATGTGGAAGATTTGGAAAGGGTTCAAGGAGATTTACTACGATGATGTCTGTACGGAGGGAAAGTCTTATGTGGAAAGGCTGAGGGACTTGGGGCTGTTTCATTAGATAAGGTTGAGAGGTGACTTAATTGAGACATACATGAAATGCAGAGGGTAAGATAAGGTGGACAGTGGGAGCCTTCTTCCTCAGATAGTGATAGCTAACACAAGGAAACATAGCTTTAAATTGAAGGGTGATAGACATGGAAGAAAGTGAGGGCTGCAGATTAGTGTCAAGAGTGTGGTGCTGGATGGGCACAGTGGATTGGGTGGTATCCGGGGAGCAGGAGAATCGACATTTCGAGCATAAGCCAAAGGGAGATAGATATAGGACAGATGTCAGAGGTAGTTTCTTTACTCAGAGAGTAGTCGGGGCGTGCAATGCCCTGCACACAACAGTAGTAGACTCGCCAACTTTAAGGGCATTGAAATGGTCATTGGATAAACATTTGGATGAATATGGAATAGTGCAGGTTAGATGGGCTTCAGATTGGTTCCACAGGCTGGTGCAACATCGAGGGACAAAGGGCCTGTAATTTCTTTCAGGCCTTCATTCCTGATGAAGGGCTTTTGCCTGAAGCATCGATTTTCCTGCTCCTCAGGTATTGTCTGACCTGCTGTGCCTTTCCAGATCTCCAGCATCTGCAGCCCTCACTTTTGCCTCTCATATACCCCTTGCCAACTCAATGCCAATTCATCAAATTTCCACCACGGGCAAACTTCAGGAGCCATGTGGAGATGAAAAATAAATAAACTTAAAAAAAACATACAACTCACTTGAAAGACTTGAAAACTCCTACTCACGAGTGCATCAAAGCTTTAACTCACCTTAAAAACAAACATTTGCTCTTACTTCTAATCGTTAGTAGCCTCTTTGCAGATTGTCATCACAACGTTAACTCAGGATTCTCTGCTGAGAGACCTGTAGCAAACTTAGCCAAATATTCATAGCCTTCAGGCAAAGGTCAACAATTAACTACTGAAACTACACGCAACAACCTCTCGTGGTGCTGTGGTAGTGTCCCTGCCTCTGGATTAAGTTAAAATCCCACTTGGTCCAGAGCTGTGTAATAATGTTTCTGAACAGGCTAAAATAGGTTACTTTTTTTTAAAAAAAATGTGGTTTAAGGTGTTTCAGATCATGGGAGTTACACAGAACTTAGAAACTCTGTTAAATATGTTTACACCTATTGATTTGTGACTCCCACCCCAAGGGGGAAGACCTCCACAACATCCAGAATTGGACTTGTTTGAACTCAGCACTAACTTCAAGTGACCTGCGGACGCCAGGCCGTTGAGTAGTTTCAAAACAGATCTTTACGTTCTTGATTGTCAAGTGGATGAAACATTATAGGGGAAAGTGGGAGAATGGGGTTGAAAATGCTTAGCAGCCACGATTGAATAGCAGTGGAGACTCAATGGGCTGAATGGCCTAATTTCTGCTCCTATGTCCTCTGGTCTTATGCAACTCCACAGATTCACTATCTCCGAGTGAATACATTCCTCCTCATCTCCTTCTTGAATGAGTGCGCCCTTGCTGGGATTTTATGCCCCCAGTTACAGAGTCTCGCGCAAGGGAAACCAAAGGAACTGGCAACAATATTTATTGCAGACAAGAAGGTCGGTAAGGCTGTGGACAGTGAGGCTATCAAATGATGTCGCAGGATAAAGATCAGCTGGAAATTTGGAGGGAGAGATGGCAAATTGAGTTTAAGGCAGACAGGGGTGAGATGGTGCACTTTGGGAGGTCAAATGCGAGAAGAACGTTAGGAGACCGTGGAACATTGATACTCAGAGGGATCCTGACGCAAGTCCATAGCTCCCTGAAAATGGTATCACAACTGGGAAAGAAAGCAAATGGCATGCTTGCTTTCATTGGTCGCAGCGTTGAGTATAAGAGGTTTGCATGTCATGTTGTCACTGTTTGAGACTTTGGTTTGGAGTACTGTGTGTGGCTCCCATTGCCACACGGTAGGAAGGATGTGGAGGATTTGGAGAGGGTGCAAAAAGGGTTTACCAGGCATGTTGCCTGTGATAAGCTGTGTTGAGAGTGTATTAGCTACATGGAGAGGCAGGACAAATGTGGGTTGTTTTTTTGGAATATCAGAGGCTGAGGGGTGACCAGGTGCAGCTTTTTAACATTAGGCGAGGCAGAGATCTGTCAGAAATGGGGATGTGATTTCTGCACTGGGTCCCACTCAGCATTTTAAAGAAATCCGTTCCAGTCTAACCATGGATGGTGAAACTGAGGGTGTTGTGACAGAGGCTAGCATGAGAGAGAGAGAGAGGGTCATTTGACAGGAAGTTGTGTTGGCGAGGACAGGTCACTCGGATTGCACGATGTGGGGTAGTTTAACAGGCAGACAGAAGAAGGCAAGAGAGGCGATCAAAGGAGGACCCTGAAATAGAGGAGGATGTTCAATCAGTCAGAAACGCAATGGGAGAAGATTGTAACAGGGGCAGTGTCAGAGAAATTGAGTTGTCAGGAGTTCAATGGAAATAAGGTCAAAGAGGCTAAAGGTCGCATGGAGGGAGAATGAAGGGAAATTGGAGTAAAATGAGGGTATGTTGGCAGAGGCAGAAGAATGGATGGTTTCCAAAATCAGTGAATTGGAAGCCCATAAGCTCCTCTCACTCGTTGTTAGAGGAGAGGGTGGAGGAGGCAGGGGTCTCAGAAGATGGTTCAGCAGAGTACAGGAGCACCTGACATTGCATAATTTGCTGGACCACATGAAACAACGAATCACCGAGACCCTAAGACCATCAGATGGAGGAGTGGAAGTCGCCCATTCAGCCCATTGAGAGTGCTCTGCTATTCAATGAGATCAGTGCTGATTTGATAATCCTTAACTCCACTCTCCTGCCTTTTCTCCATAACCCCTGATCCCCTCAATGATTAAAAATCTGTCTCTCTCAGCCTTGAACATACGTAAAGAGCCAGGCTTGACAGTCCTCTGTGTTAAAGAATTCCACATAATCACTACCTTCAAAGAGCAGAAATTCTTCCTCAACTCAGTCTTTGATGGATAACCCCTTATTCTGAGGTAATGCCCTGTCCTGCAAGGGAAAACAATTGCTCTCTATCTGCCCTGTCAAGCCCCCTAAGAATCTGATACAATTAAATAAGGATTCCTCTCATTTTTCTAAACTCCAGTGAGTACATGCCCAATCTAAATACTTTTCTATTTAAAAACTAACCTATTTTGCTAATCAAGAGATGTTATTACACACCTCTTGAGCAGGTAGGATTGAACACAGGCCTCCCAGTCCAGGGATAGGGACACTACCACTGTGCCAGGAGAGGAGCCAATCTATGCAAATTTCCTCATAAGAAAATCCTTCCATAGTTGGGATGAAACTTCCTTGGATTGTCACCAATGCTAATATCTTTCCACATACAATGGGATCAAAACTCTTTGCTATATTCTTGGTGTGGTTAAACCGATGGCTTGAATAGTTTAGAATTAGAATTAGATTCCCTACAGTGTGGAAACAGGCCCTTCGGCCCAACAAGTCCACACCGACTCTCCACAGAGTAACCCATTCCCCAACATTTACCCCTAACTAATGCACCTAACCTCGGTGAAAGTGAGGACTGCAGATCATGGAGATTAGGGTCGAGAATGTGGTGCTGGAAAAGCACAGCTGGTCAGGTAGCATCCAAGAAGCAGCGGAGTAGATGTTTTGGGCAATAGCCCTTCATCAGGAATGAAGGGTTTTTGTCCAAAATCTCGGCTCTCCTGCTCCTCCCTGTCCTGCTGTGCTTTTCCAGCAACACACTCTAATGCGCCTAACCTGAAGAGTCCTGAACACTATGGGCAATTTAGTATGGTCAATTAACCTAACCTGCACCTCTTTGAATTGAGAGGGGAAACTGAAACACCCAAAGGAAAGCCACGCAGACACAGGGAGAACATGGAAACTCCACACAGACTGTCACCTAAGGTTGGGATCGAACCCAGGTACCTGGCACTGTGAGGCAGCAGTGCTAACCACTGAGCCACCGTGCCACCCACTAGACAAGCTTAGCAAGACTTTTTTCTTCACTCCATCACTTTGAAATAAAGGGCAACATTTTATTTGCTTCCCCTATTACTGACTGAACTTGATTAATATTTGGCCCGTCCGGGCGTAGACTTTGCAATCTCACAAATGATCTTAGGCTCAAAGTCCTAAAGGATATAAATTCTATCCTGAATCAAGGTGAAACCTTTCTGAAAGGACAATATAAAGTTTGGGACGTGTTCTGTTGATCAGATCTTCCAAATATAGACCCCTGGGTGGGGTGCAGCAGTGCTTAGACACAGAGCCATTATCCATGGCCAGGGGAGAAATAGCAGAAAGGTTCTGACTAGTGTCAGATTCTCAAAGACTCCTTCTTCCCAGTCAGAAACCTCCACCAATGTCAATGTATCTGAGACCAGCCATTTGAGCATCCAATGAGTTCATGAACTTGCTGTTCTCACACTCCTTTTTATCTTTTTCATTCATTCACAGGATAAGGGCATCATTATCTAAGCCAGCATTGAGTGCCCACTGCCCTAGAGGGCAGTTCAAGAGTCAACCACATTAGTGTGGGTCTGGAGTCACATGTAGGTCAGACCAGGTAAGGATGGCAGCTTCCTTCCCTGAAGGACATGAGTGAACCAGATGGGTTTTTACGACAATGGTTTCATGGTCACTCTTAATTTGTAATGAATTCAAAGTCCACCACCTGTTACGGCAGGATTTGAACCTGGATCCCGAGAACATTATCTGCGTCTCTGGACTAGCAGGCCAGCGATCATACCACTAGGCCATCATTGCTCCTGCAGGTGCAGTTCTCTTTTGAACATCTTTCCTTGAGGAGCACTTAGATATGGGTCATAAATACTGCCAGGTCCCATGAACGAGAAAGAGATGCTTTGTCGTTATGCCTCCCTTTGCTTCAGGGCTGTAGCTTACCTAGTTCTGTCATTGAGACAGTGGGGGAACTTTCACCGTTTGTGAAGGAGCAGTATGGAAAAAAGTCAGGGACCGCTGCGTATTCACATATGGGCTCCTGTTTAATACCATTGATGTCTAGACCGGACTGGTCTGGGGATGGCTGAATGTCCAGATAGAAGTTGTTCATTCCTGAGTCAGCTTTGCCCACTTCTGGAGTGTGTCCATCCATGTAAAGGTTGCTGAGGTCATTGTTCAGTTCTGTCAGCCCATTGTATGTCGGAGTCAGGGGTTCCGCTTCCCCAGGTTGCTGCTGGTGGTCTCGCTGTTGTTGCTGCAGACGATGTTTCTGGACCTCAGCATACAGACTGTCTCTCTGCTTCTTGGACATCCGACCAAACTTGACAGCTGCAAGAAGAAAGCACACAAACCTCTGAATGAAGCACCGTCTCCGGCTTGTCTGCAGAACAGAGCTAATCTCATCACCATCGGCTACACTGAAGTACACTTTGGGAAACAGGGAGTTTATATGATGCTCCTCTAATAACATCTCGCCAGGTTATAAATAAACATATACACACACACACACACACACACACACACACACACACACACACATATACACACTCACCCGCACGTGTACACACACACATATACATACATGCACACGCACAAAGACACACACACATATACATGCATGCACACACACTCTCGCACACATATGTACACTTGTGTGAGTGTACTCACACGTACACACTTGCCCGTGCACGCACACACACTCGCACAAACACATATGTACACTTGTGTGAGTGTACACACACATGTACACTCTTGCCCATGCACGCACACACACTCGCACAAACACATATGTACACTTGTGTGAGAGTACACACACGTACACACTCGCTCGTGCGCACGCACAAAGACACACACATATACATGCGTTCATGCACACACACACAAACACATATGCACACTTATGAGAGAGTACACACACACACACACACACACACACACCAGCTGAAACGCCGTGTTCTGAACTCTGAAACAGCAATGGTCATCATGGAATTCCCCTTGCTCTGAACATCCTTCCCCTCCCACCACTTAAAGCCTCCCCGCCAACCCCCACCTCAACTCTTCCCAGTCTTGCTGAAGAATCCCAAAAATGTTCAAACTGGGTTATAGAGGGCAGGAATTTAGGAAGCATAGCAATAGAGAATCTCATCTGAAACTAGCTTCAAAGTTTTAAGGACATTAAATCCATTAATAACTGGTGTGTAATTTTGAGTATGTGGAGCTTTGTTTGCACTTACAACAGTTCCTTGCTGTTATTTCAATTCTTGATAGAAAATTTGATAAGAATTGGGGCAAAATTCCACAATCTATGTCCCATAATCCTGAGCATATGCTCAACAGTGAAGGACTGAGGGCGCAGTGTCTTTCAGATGAGATGTTAAATTGACACTCCATTCACCGTCTCTCAGAAAAACACTGAGGCACTACTTAACAGAACAGTGCAGAGTTCCACCCAACACTCTGGTCAATATTAAATCCCACAACACCAGGTTATAGTTCAACAGGTTTATTCGGAGCACTGCTCTTTCGTCGGGTAGCTAGTGGGGCAGGATCATAGGACACAGAAAATCTGAGTACTATAACCTGGTGTTGTGTGATTTTTAACTTTGTTTTTTTTAACTTTGTCCACTCCAGTCCAACACCAGCACCTCCACATCAATACTAAACGTTTAAGTAACATCGTTAAAAATATATATTTGCCCATTTATTGCTTTGCAGTTTGTGAGAGCTGGCTGTGAGCAAATTGGTTGCAACATTTTGTTCATGACACAGCAATCATGAAAACTCAGAAAATACTTCATTGATTAGAAAGTGCTTAGGAACTGCACAACTTGGCAAAAGTGCGATATAAATAAAAGTCACACTTTGAGCTTAAAAGTAGTCAGAAACCCCGAAGGTTGAATGTTTACCATTTGCAAAACTTACAAGGAACTATTGCCCATGTTAAAATTGAGCATGAGGAGTGTCACTGAGAGACAGGTTTATCTACTAGCGCTATCATGATTCATTTCTACGCTATCTGCTTATTATTCCTCTTCTCTCCTGGTTCTTCCTGGGACCAGGCTTCGAGAAGCCTCCAGTATCTCATCAACTCTTCACGCAGGAACCTTGACATAGAATGGTGCCCCGTCCAACGGGCAGCACGGCCAAAGTCCAATTCTGGGATCTCACCAGACTCTCACTGAACTGTGACCTGAAGATGTCAGAGCAGAAACAGACCATTCAGCCCGTTGAGTCCACTCTGCCATTCAATGAAGTTGATGCTCAGGCAGAGCTGTATTTTCTTAATCAACTTTAGGCTAATTCCTGTGGCGTTTTTTATTTCAGTTTGAAGAACAAAAGCGAAGATGTCTGGCCAGTATAAAAACAGTACATTGGTAGATACAGCAGGTGAGATTTGACCTTTCTCAGAGAGGGAAGGGTGTTGGATAGAAATCGAATTGGTCCATTCACTCCGTCCTATCCCACCAAACATTAGAAGGCCAATTAGTAGCCAGCCAGGAGGCCCATAAAAGGGACCAGGGCTGGGGGGTAGGGCTCAGTGTCCAACCAAGGATTGTAGGCCAGGAGGCCCAACAACATAGAGGTCATGCCACGTAGAGGATGTTGGTCACAGTTACAGGTTTAAGGGTCCTTGGCTCTCCGAGTCTTTAATTTTTCACAGCAGAAAATGTAAGCAAGTGAGATTAAACAAGGTCAGGAGTCACATAACATCAGGTTACAGTCCAACAGATTTATTTGAAATCACAAGCTCTCTGAGCGCTGCTCCTTGGTCAGGTGGAATCAGGATTTCTGACCTTGTCCTCCCCAGTCCAACGCTGGCACTTCCAAATGAGATTAAACAACCATTTAGACTGCCGCTATGGTCCAGGTGGTAGGCATTTTTTCAATTCCCCTCGTGCCACAACACTCCCTCACTCTGACACCCAATCAAATGTAGTGGGGTATTGAAATAAAAAGAACTGCAGGCGATTGGATGTTTGGCTTGTTAGCAAACCCAGTCACCAGTTGGCCATCTCAAAATGAGCTGCTGATTTCTACTGCTCCACTCATGGTGTGTGGTTTCAGAGGTTGGCATGATGACTATGTCCTGCCAACCTGATGCTGTCGTGCCTGCTTGTGGCAGTGAAAGTAACGTCTGGCCCTGCAGCCAAACGTTGAGTGTCTGCCTTCAGGTAGCAGGAATGCAGGGGTAGAGGTGGAGACCATTTTCTCGGAATACAACCCAAGTCTGGAGAAATCGCCTGGTAATAGGAATGTGCTCATTTTGTGCTGTATTGAAGCCAGTGGGTACCTTGCTTATGTTAGCCCGGTATTAGTATCTGGTGCCACGAGTTAATTAGGTTTAGACAAATGTTCACTAAGAATTCTGCATTGATGGTTCTTCTCTGCATCAACAGTACCTAATCCAAACAGGATGGCCAGTTCCTATATTCCTTTATCTCTCTCTCTCTCTCTCTCTCTCTCCCTCCATCATCTGCACCCATCTAAACCCTTCCTCAATGTTCACCTGCTGTTTGGAACAAATGTATTTCACAACCCAGGAAAACAATTCACCACTTCTCTCACCTAAAACATTTACTTTTACACCCTCTCTGTTCTACTTCATGGCGAATTTAATTGCAGGTTTGACTGCACACCATCAGCAGTGTTCATGAAAAGTCTTACCTGTGATGTTCCTTGGGGGGTGTTTAAAACAAGAGGAATAATAGTATATTTTCTGTTAAAGTGAGGTAGGATTTCATAGTGACTCGATGGTGAGAGTTGGTCTGCATTGTGCAAAATCACGCCTACAATTTGATAAACTTTACACATAAGGTTTCCGGGAAAATAAATACAGAGGCAAAGTTTGGAAAGTAGCCTTTATTTATAGAAAGAATGTGCACCTTCCACATACCTTACACACCTCCTTGTGTGTATACAGTCCCACACACACACACACACAAAAATCAACATGGACTCCACACAGGTTTAAAGATTGTAACGATCTGATGTTATACATTTGCTAAATTGATGGTCCAGGTTTTAGATCTGATGAGACACGAGGTGTATGTCGCATTCGAGATATCGTTAACATCACTGAACAACCAGAGTTAATCATCATTGTTTTTCCTGCAGGCTAGGAAGGAGAGTGCTTCTGGTGGGTCACACGGCTAGTGAAGTTAACTTTAACATGAGCAAGGGCTTCCCTGTTGTGTGAGGCAATTGAAGCTTCGGAAAAGTTTGGAAACTGAATTAAGCGCCCAGCAGTCTGACAATATCATCCTGGCTCAGGTTGGGCGGGGGACATTTGGGGATCTCACATATCTCCAAAAATCTTATTCACAATGATTATCGCACTTGTATAGATAGCTTTAATCAACCCGTCATGAAACACTTTTGGAGATAAGTCATCCAAGTCCCAGAGGGCTGCTCTCCCATTAGAGAGAGATGACTGGTTGGCGGTTTAACCTGAGGGTCAAAGTGCCTCAGGTGAGGGGAGAGGTTGAGAAGGAGGGTCTTTGCAGGTAACCTCAGCCAGTGCGGGAATTGAACCCACACTGATGGCATTGCTCTGCATCCAACCAACCCTCCATGTCATTGGAGTCAGTAGAACTTGAACCTGGGCATCCGGGCTCAGAGGTAGGGACACTACCACCGCACCACAAGAGTTCCCATCTTACTAATATATATTATATGATAGCTATAATATAATGAACCACAGGTCGCTATGCTATAATGCGTTTCTTTAATGCGAATTCACTGTAATGCGATTGATGAATTGGGGACATTGTTTCTGCAGTGTGAACTTTTAAAACGTATGTTGGCGGGAATGTGATTACATTGCCAACACTTTAAACACTGTTTCTAAAGCACGATTTTTCTGTAACACGGGGTTGTATGAGAACACAACCGTTGTGTTATAGAAGAAGCACCTATACATTATGTTAGATAAGAGCTGCTTCTAGTTCAGGCTAACTGGTGGTTTATATAAACAGGAGTCGAGAGTGTGGTGCTGGAAAAGTACAGCAGGCTAGGCAGCATCCGAGGAGCAGGAGGATCAACGTTTTGGGAATGGCCCATCCTGATGAAGGACTTTTGCCCGAAACGTCGACTCTCCTGCTCCTCGGATGCTGCCAGACCTGCTGCGCTTTTCCAGCACCACACTCTCAACTCTGACCTCCAGCACCTTCAGCCCCTCACTTTCTCCTAGTTTCTGTAAACCAACCCTTTGACCCTGTTAATTGGGTGGCGACACCCTTCCAATACCACATTCCTGATTGGTCAACCTGATATTTTCTCTCAAGTAACATACGCTGGAAAGAAATTTAGACAGGAAGTATTTAAATACGATATTTATTCAGTTCTGCTTGCTTGCACCAGAACAAACCAAGACGCGCGCACACACAAAAAACACACAAACAATCCAATTATTTTCCATGAAACAGGAAAGATTCCCATTGTGAGCCCCCCAACCTTTGGCAAGTGTGAGGTAAACAGGAGCAGATTTAAATAAAACAGAAAATTCAGGAAATATTGGGCCATTCTGGCAGCTTTTTGCGAAAAGAGGGGACGAAGGAGCAGCGCTCTGAAAGCTTGTGCATTTATGTAAGCCTGTTGGACTATAACCCGGTGGCGGGGGTCTTCTCTCTTTGCCCACCCCAGTCTGATCTCAGCACCTCCACATCAAAGGTAGACTGGGAGTTGCTCAGCCCATGTGACCGTCTTTAATCTAGGGAGAGAGGAAGGGATATATCAGAAAGACCAAACGGGAAGGTCTGTGATAGGCTGGTGCGGGGTAATTGGTGAGGAGAGATTAAATGGCAAAAGGATGATAAGGGAAAGAGAGCTGGCAGGATGCGCCAGGAGGAGACATAAACGTGAAAATGATCACCAGCAACTGCTTCTACCACTACCTCCCCCAACACAACAAAAAATGTGAGGGGTCTGACCTAATGTTGATGGACTCAATGGAGTTTGGAAGCTGTAAAATGCCCGAGTGGTTGTTTCTCAGATTTCCAACAAGTTTCACCGGAACAGTGTTGGAGGTCAAGGATAGAAAGTTGGGGTGTGGGGGGGGGGTGGTGGTGGTGTGAGGGAGGTGAGGACGGTGGAGTGTGACAGAAAAGTTAATGGACAAGGCTGAAAGCTTATGGTCATGCCTGGGGAGTGAACGGAGATGGTCAGCGAAGCAACTGACCAGTCCCAATGGACAGCAGACTACCTGATGGGAAGTAAATCCACATGTACCCAGTAAATCACTGTTTCAACAGGAAGGGCTGTTCCGGAACTTAGGTGATAAGAAGCTAGAAGGTAAAAGGGCAGAGATCAATGAGATCATGGATGCTCTGATCATCCTGAACTCCAATGTCCTGTTTTTTACCCATAATTCCCTTATTGATTAAAAGCCTGTCTCTCTCAGCCTTGGATATACCGAATGACCCAGCCTCAACAACCCTCTGTGGTAAAGAATTCCACAGATCCAGTCTCTCTGAGAGAGAAAACAATCCTCCTCACTTCTGTCTGTTAAAGGTGTTGCGCCCCTGAGGCATTCCCAATCTGACCCAAGAGTCATCAATTTAGGGCGGCTCAGTGGTAAGCATTGCTGCCTCACGGGCGCCAGGGACCCAGGTTCGATTCCAGCCTCAGTCTACGTGGAATTTCCATGTTCTTCCTGAGTCTGCGTGGGTTTGCTCTGGTTTTCTTCCACAGATTAGGTGGATTGGCCCTGGTCAATTCGTGTGTAGGTTAGCCATGGGAAATGCAGAGTCATGGAAATAGGGTAGAGGTCTGAGTCTGGGTTGGTTGCCCTTCAGGGGGTTGGTGAGACTCGATGGGCTGAGCGACCTCTTTGATTAGAGTAGTGCTGAGAAAGCACAGCCGGTCAGGCAGCATCCGAGGAACAGGAAAAATCGTCCTGATGAAGGGCTTTTGCCCGAAACATCAATTTTTCCTGCTCCTCGGATGCTGGCTGACCTGCTGTGTTTTTTCAGCACCACTCTAATCTAGACTCTGATTTCCAGCATCTGCAGACCTCACTTTTGCCTGAGCGACCTCTTTCCACCCTGTCAGAATTCTACAGGCTTTGAACATTGTTTCTCACTGCACAGAGATGGATAGACCTGTTGAGTACTTCCAGCATTTTTCTGTTTTGTCTATATCTGCCCTCAGATTCCGAACTCAGCCGTACTTGCAAGGCCAAGACTAAAGTTAGGGTCGTAAGCGCTGAATTGGGTAAACAGAGGAGTACCACCCGCAGTCTGTTGGCACTGCGTGCCCAATGGGCAAAATGATGTCACATCTCACCAGCTGGCTCAGTGTTTGCCAACACTGTGGGAGGATGAAAGTGGGCAAACTCTCGGGGGTTTTGACAAACCCAGTCTTGGACCTAAGGCAGACCCCCCCCAGTGGCTCACGCCAAGAGCAATTGTTCTCCTCCATGAGAACACCAACTCTTCGAAGGCTGGCAGGAGCTGGCCACCGGGTGCTCCGCACTGCGGGCTCCCCCTTTCCGCATCCCATGCTGTCTCCTCTCTACCTCTGCCGCAGCCATCTCCTCTCCTCCGGACCCGAATCTGGGAAAGGGGAAATAAACCATCATATTAATAAAATAATTAAAACCACTCAATTCACAACACACACACGTCAAAATTCACTTGGCCAAATTCGAACAGGAGAACCTTCCAGGGCGGGAAGAGACTTTGAGGCAATTTTTCACAGTCTCTGCTAACAATCCATTCCCCCAGTGTCACAGCAGAGATGCAGATTATGTTTAGAGTACAGGTATTCCCCCCGCTATCCAAAAGTAGAGCATTCCTACGAAACCTTTCATAAGCCAAAATGACGTAAAGAGGGGAAGCATGAATTTATATGGGAAAAATCCCACAAGTATTATGGGTGGGCAGTCATTTGAAGTGCTTGCCATTTCCACAGTGACATTAACCTCCCTTCAAAGCCAGCCTGTGGGGGCAGGGGACACTGGTCTGTTGACATGGCAGGTTTATAGACTCTCATAGCACAGGAGAACAGTTGGCCAATTGTCCATCCCCTGCCTCAGCTCATCCTGATACTGAGATCCTCAACCATGCCTTTGTTAACTCTTGACTTGACCGATTCAAAGCTCCTCCATGTTCTAGTCTGAAAATTCACCCATTCACCCCTATTTGCTGGCCTACGTTGTTCAAAGGTGCTATATGAATGCGTGCTCCTGTCATTGCAATGCTGACCCTTTGAAAAAGCAGCCTGTTGGAGGGCAGTGTCTGTCCAGGCACATTCCGAAGGGCAGGGAGAGACGGGTGATAAATGCTGACCTTATCAGTGACACTCATGTCTCACAAATCAAGCTCTTGCTGCCTTTCTCTTTGCTAGGAGAGAGCGAGGATTGCGGAATAATTCCTGATGAAGGGCTTACGCCCGAAACATTGATTCTCCTGCTCCTCGGATGCTGCCTGGACCTGCTGCGCTTTCCCAGCACCACACTCTCGACTCTGATCTCCAGCACCTGCAGTCCTCACTGTCTCCTACTTTATTTTAACAAATGCAAGAGTCCTGAGCCAAGTGATAACCACGACATTGGCTGAGTTGAGAGTGATTTCGTCTGCCACTCCACGTGTAGAGGGGGCACTTCTTGGGAAGGTGCAGCATTGTCTGTGCCTCTCCATGAAGGGGTTTGTGAAGTCCTCGTGGTGGGGTGGGGTGGGGGAGATACTGGCTGTGTGGAGTCACTAGTTTATCCGGTTTAGTAAGAACCACTCTCACGTTGGTACCACTCTCTCTGGGTGGCATTAACATGTTACCTCAGACTGCCATTGACCCAGGTTTGATTCAAGCTTTAGGTGCTCGTATTGGTGGTCTCGCAGTAGAATTCTTGTCTGCCGCACTGTAGCTTGCTTACCAGCCAATGCTTGGCACTCCTTTGTTAGGCGTGGCACGGTGACTCAGTGGTTAGTACTGCTATCTCACAGCGCCAGGAACCCAGGTTCAATTCCCGACTCAGGCGACTGTCTGAGTGTGGAGTTTGCACATTCTCCCCATCTCTGTGTGAGTTTCCTCCAGGTGCTTCGGTTTCCTCCCACAGTCCAAAGATGTGCGGCTTAGACGGATTGGGCCATGGGAAATTATCCCGTAGTGCCCAGGAATGTGCAGACTAGATGGGTTAGCCATGCGAAATGCAGGGTGATAGGGCAGGGATGTGGGTCTGGGTGGGATGCACTTCATCGGCGATGGGCCGAATGGCCTGCTTCCACACCGTGGGGATTCTATGACTGCCTGTGTGGAGTTTGCACATTCTCCTCGCATCTGTGTGGGTTTCATCTGGGTGCTCCGGTTTCCTCCCACACTCCAAAGATGTGCAGGTTAGGTGGGTTAACCATGGTAAATGTCAGGTTATGGGAATGGGTGGGGTGATGCCCTTCACAGGGTTGGTGCAGACTTGATGGGCTGAATGGCCATTGACAGGTGAGATTTGTCAAAAGAAAGTGACTTCCCTTGATCCCTTGTGAAGAACGTCCAATGGTGGATCTTGTTCAGGGAATGTGCTGCATATCAGCCACTGAGGCGGGATTCAATACATCGTTATTAAGTGGAAGCTGACGTCGTGCTTTATGAAGCTTTGCATAATGTCCTTGCTTTTGTTCTCCATACCTCTATTTAAATAGTCCAGGGTGACACATGCTCATAAGAATATCAGCAGTCAGATAGCTGGACCAAATGGTTCCATGAGCTGACTCCAGCATTCAATACCATCGTGGTTGACATTCAGTCTCAACGTCATTCACCTCACAATCGCAAGTGTTCACAGAGGCTGGAAACCGGCCAATCCTCAGCCTCAAACGTACTCAAACACTGAGCATCCAACAGCTTTCTGAGCTAAAGAACTTTCACAATTCATAAATTCTGCTCGCCTCCTTCCAAACCTTCAGACCATTCTCCCTCCTTCCACATTTGCAGCCAGAGAAGAATGAAGCTCCACATGTAGCTTGGCGGAAGTGAGTTCTGCAGATGCTGGAGATTAGAGTCAAGATTAGAGTGGTGCTGGAAAAGCACAGCAGGTCAGGCAGCATCCGTGGAGCAGGAAAATCAACGTTTCAGGCAAAAGCCCTTCATCGGGATTCCTGATGAAGGGGTTTTGCCCAAAACATTGATTTTCCTGCTCCTCAGATGCTGCCTGACCTGCTATGCTTTTCCAGCACCACTCTAATCTTGACCTCACATGTAGCTTGTCAAGCCCCCTCCGAATATATGCTTCAATGACTTGGGGGAGCCGGTGTTGGACTGGGGTCAACAAAGTTAAAAATCACACAACACCAGGCTATAGTCCAACAGGTTTATTTGGAAGCACTAGCTTTCGGAGCATCGCTCCTTCATCAGGTGGTTGTGGAGAAGAAGCAATTCAATGTTTCAATGAGATCACTTTTTATTCTTCTGTACTTCGTAGAACATAGGTCCATCTGATTTAATTTCTCCTCACTGAAAAACTCTTCAATTCCAAGAATCGATTGAGAGAACCTTCATTGTATCTGCTCTAAGCTAAGTGTATAACCTGCCTTCAGTAAGGAGTCCTAACCTGTCCAGAAAACTCCTGGTGTAGTCTCAGCAAAACCTCCCTGTGCAATCGCAGCCGGTCACCCTCACTGATTTACACTGATTTGCGCTTTGCAAATTGCTTGTTGTACTTTCAAATTAACTTTCTGTTTTTCTGGTAAAGGTCACTCAAACCCCACTATATTAATATTTTGTTCCATCAGCACACTTGAATTACATTACACTCTGCCCCTTGATCTAAGCCATTAATAAAAATTGCAAATCGCTGAGGCCCCAGCACTGATCCTTGCAGCATTCCATTAGTAATAACCTGACAATTTGACCCACTTATTTCTGGTCTCAGTTTCCTGTCCTTTAGTTGATCTCCTTGCATGCTAATATATTACCTTAACTCACGTCCTTATCTTTCATATGGCATCGCATTCAATGGCTTTTCAAAATTGAATTTCATCACTAGTTGCCCTTTATCCATCCTTACAGTTACACCTTAAAAATAATCCCGTGGTGGATTTTATCAAACATGGTTTTCCTTCCTTAAAAACATGTAGATTCTGTCGAGCCATATGAGAATTTTGGAACTGCTGTGCTATCACTCGCATGGAGGAATCTCATAATTAGGAACATAGTTCCAGGATAAGGAAGCTCCTGTTTAAGACTGAAAGGACGAGGAATTTCTTCTCCCCTCGGAACATGAATCTTTGTCATGTTCCTCCCCAGAACAGTGGAGACTTGGTTACTCAGTCACAGATTCAAGGCTGAATTGGACAGATCTTTGGTCCACCAGGAAGAGAATAGTTATGAAGAGTTCAATCAGATCAGCTTTCATCCTATTCAATTGGAGAGCAGGCTTGAGAGGCCAAATGGCCTACTCCTGACTCATGTTACTATCATGAACTGCAGCATTTTCCCAATTGCTAACATTATGCTTATGGCTTGTAGACCCCTGTCATTCTCCTCTCTCTCTCTCTCTTAGATAGCAGTACAAATTGTGAACTTCCAAACCATTGGGACCATTCCAGAAGCGAGGAATGTTTAGACACCACAACTAGTGCATCCATTCTCTTTGCACTGACGTCTTTACAAAGTTAGGATGTTATTAGGATGTCAACCATCAGGTTGTCAACTTTGAGGGCCATTAATTTGTCCGGTATCTTTTTTTGCTAATTATTTCAAGTTCTTCACACTCATTGGAGCCATGATTTTCCACTTTCCTTTGAGATCATTAAAGATCTGGGCACTTAGACAAGCTCAAATTCATGAGGAAAAGCTAGTATTGTTTTGTGAAAGGGAAATTACATTTAACCAATTTATTTGAACTCCGAACCACAGAACTGTTAGATTTTCTAGTCAATTAATTGCAGAATATTAAGTATGGAGGAACATCAAGGAAGTAATACGGTTAATGGAAGATTTGATCCATATCCTTCTAGACCTTTCTATTCATGTACCCATCCAGATGCCTTTTGTACCCAACCTCCACCACTTCCTCTGGCAGCTCATTCCATACACGCAGCACCCACTGTGTGAAAAAGTTACCCTTAGGCCCCTTTTAAATCTTTCCTTTCTCACCTTACACCTATGCCCTGTAGTTTTGGACTGCCCCCAGCTTGGCTTTTCACCCAATCCATGCCCTTCATGATTTCATAAACCTCTAGAAAGTGACCCCTCAGCTTCTGCCACTCCAGGGAAAACAGCCCCAGCCTATTCAGCCTCTCCCTGTAGCTCAAACCCTCCAACCCTGGCAACATCCTTGTAAATTTTTTCTGAACCATTTCAAGTTTCACAAATCTGACAGTTGGGAGTTCAGAATTGAATGCAGTATTCAAAAAATTGCCTCACTAATGTTCTGTACAGCTGCAACATGACCTCTCAATGTCTATACTCAATACACTGACTAATAAAGGAAAGCATACCAAACGCTTTCTTCACAATCCTATCTACTTACGACTCCACCTTCAAGGAGCTATGAACCTGCACTCCAAGGTCTCTTTGTTCAGCAACACTCCCCAGATCCTTACCACTAAGTGAATAAGTCCTGCCCTGACTCGCCTTTCCAAAATGCAGCACCTCACATTTACCTAAATTAAACTCCATTAAACAGATGGGAATATGATATTCAAAACACAGACAGATGTACCTTGAGCTTATTGAATGGCAGAGCCAGACTCAAGAGTTAGAACGGCCTATTTATTTTCCTACTTGTGGGTTTGTACATTATTCTGAGTTTTTAACTTTCGACTGTGAATTCAAACACAAAACATTTGCTTAAAAACGTAATAATTTCATTTTACAAAGGCACCCAAGGGCAACTTGCTATCGTTTCTCCCGCACGGCATAAAAGAAATAGCGTAGGTTATTTACCTGTTGAAATGAAGAAAAGCCATTCCATTAACTTCTGCTGCAGAATCCATCTTCTCCATCCATGAGCAGGTTACCACTGCGACATTAAGATTAAGGACACTGCCAGGGCAGTCAGATCTGTTTGGTGTTCTGTTTACCAGACCCTCTGCATCCTTCCTTTCTCCTTCCTGTACATTTTAAGAAGGTGGTCCACTTTGCACCAGGATGTTTAGTGAAAAAAAAAGGTCAGGAGGGTCTCCACACTCCACTTTTTGCCAGCTTCTTCTGTAATTAAACTATGCTCTCTGCGTTAAAAGTAGCTTACAAATAAAACCACACACAGGCATTGTTAGCTTCAAAAGCGACAGCTTTACTGTGGCTCACAAGTTTCAGAAAGAATCCCGTGGGATAAGTTCCATTTCCAGCCCCTTGCTAACCTGCTGAATTATCTGTATCATGCTGCAATGAATCCCGATGACTTCACTCGGTTAAACAACGGGCAGGATGATCCAAAGGTGTGGCGATCACACGCAGATTAAAACTCAGTCCCTTCTCTTTCGTGAAAGAACAGAGCTCTGCATTTTTGCCCAGAGGTTCCACTCAGGGGCTCCCTCAGAAACTGAGGGCCACAATGCCTTTATGACAGTCCTGTCGTAGTGTAGCACAGTCACAGGAAGGTGATCCATGCCCCTTTTCACAGCGGTCCATATCCTGATAGTGTAAGGAACTGGCAGCCAATTTGACAGCTGCTGTCAAACTGTACGTCTATCAGGTAAGTATAATCTTAGGGTGCTCGGAGGGCAAGGTGCGATAGGGTTAAAGTACGATAGGGTTATTGTGTAACAGGGTTATTGTGGGATAGGTTTAGTGTGTGATCGCATTAGCGTACAATAGGGTTAGGGTATGATAGGGTGAGGGTGTGATCAGATTAGGGTGCAATAGGGTGAGGGTGTGATAGGGTTAGGGTGTGACAGGGTTAGGATGCGATAGGGTTAGGGTAAGATAGGGGTAGGGTGCGACAGGGTTAGAGTATGATAGGGTAAGGATGCGAGGGTTAGGGTGTGACAGGGTTAGGATGCGATAGGCTTAGGGTGCGATAGGGGTTAGGGTGCGATAGGGGTTAGGGTGTGATACGGTTAGGGTGTGACAGGGTTAGGATGCGGTAGGGTTAGGGTGTGATAGGGTCAGAGTGCGATAGGGTTAGGGTTCGATAGGGGTAGGGTGCGATTGGGTTAGGGTGCGATAGTGTTAGGGTGTGATAGGGTTAGGGTGTGACAGGGTCAGAGTGCGATAGGGTTAGGGTTCGATAGGGGTAGGGTGCGATTGGGTTAGGGTGCGATAGGGGTTAGGGTGCGATTGGGTTAGGGTGTGAAAGGGTCAGAGTGCGATAGGGTTAGGGTTCGATAGGGGTAGGGTGCGATTGGGTTAGGGTGCGATAGGGTTAGGGTGTGATAGGGTTAGGGTGTGACAGGGTCAGAGTGCGATAGGGTTAGGGTTCGATAGGGGTAGGGTGCGATTGGGTTAGGGTGTGAAAGGGTCAGAGTTCGATAGGGGTAGGGTGCGATTGGGTTAGGGTGTGATAGGGTTAGGGTGTGACAGCGTTAGGATGCGATAGGGTTAGGGTGTGACAGGGTCAGAGTGCGATAGGGTTAGGGTTCGATAGGGGTAGGGTGCGATTGGGTTAGGGTGCGATAGGGTTAGGGTTCGATAGGGTTAGGGTGCGATAGGGTTAGGGTGCGATTGGGTTAGGGTGTGAAAAGGTCAGAGTGCGATAGGGTTAGGGTTCGATAGGGGTAGGGTGCGATTGGGTTAGGGTGCGATAGGGTTAGGGTGTGATAGGGTTAGGGTGTGACAGGGTCAGAGTGCGATAGGGTTAGGGTTCGATAGGGGTAGGGTGCGATTGGGTTAGGGTGTGAAAGGGTCAGAGTTCGATAGGGGTAGGGTGCGATTGGGTTAGGGTGTGATAGGGTTAGGGTGTGACAGCGTTAGGATGCGATAGGGTTAGGGTGTGACAGGGTCAGAGTGCGATAGGGTTAGGGTTCGATAGGGGTAGGGTGCGATTGGGTTAGGGTGCGATAGGGTTAGGGTTCGATAGGGTTAGGGTGCGATAGGGTTAGGGTGCGATAGGGTTAGGGTTTGACAGGGTTAGGATGCGATTGGGTTAGGGTGCGATTGGGTTAGGGTGCGATAGGGTTAGGGTTCGATAGGGTTAGGGTGCGATAGGGTTAGGGTGTGATAGGGTTAGGGTGCGATTGGGTTAGGGTGCGATAGGGTTAGGGTGTGAAAGGGTCAGAGTGCGATAGGGTTAGGGTTCGATAGGGGTAGGGTGCGATTGGGTTAGGGTGCGATAGGGTTAGAGTGTGATCGGGTTAGGGTGCAATAGGGTCAGAGTGTGACAGAGTTAGAGTGTAATAGGGTTAGAGTGTGATAGGGTCAGGGTTTGATAGGGACAGGGTCTATTTGCAGTCGACAATGTGGTGCTGGAAAAGCACAGCAGGTCAGGCAGCATCTGAGGAGCAGGAGAATTGACGTTTTGGGCATAATCCCTTCATCAGGAATGAGCCAGATGAAGAGCTTATGCTCGAAACGTCGACTCTCCTGCTCCTCGGATGCTGCCTGACCAGCTGTGCTTTTCCAAAACCACACTCTTGATTCTGATCTCCAGCATCTGCAGACCTTACATCCTCCCTTAGGGTGTAATAGCTTTCAGGCTTGGTGGGGTTAGGATGTGATAGGATTAGTGTATAACAGGGTTATTGTGTAATCGGGTTTGGGTGCAATTGGGTTAGGGTGTAATACGGTTCATGTGGTAGGGGATAAAATGCCAGATGGGGGACAGAGCAGATGGCCAGAGGTTTGTGGGACAGGGATGGAATGACAGGTGATCAGAGGGTATAGGGAACCAGCTAAGAATTCTGGGTATGGTTGCAGGCTGGAAGATCGTAAAGGGGCAAAGTGAATGGTGCAGTGTAGATTCTTGTGGGTACAAAGAATCATGTCTACCTCAGAGGGGCAGGTGTGGGTGTGGTGGTGGTAGTGGGACTAGAGTCAGTGTCAGGTTGGGGGTTGTTCTGGTCCAGCAGCGGTCTGGGGTTTGGGACAGTTCCAGTGGAGAGTGGAATGGTTGGCTAGGTCTGGCTGTGTTTGGATGAGGGATTCAGCTCCAGTGGCATTGGGAAGGTGGGGAACAGAGGTGTGGGTGTCCAGTCAGGCTGGAGGGATTGGGGACGGGAGGGGAATAATGCTTTAGGTGACATAAGGATGCAGGATCTAGTCAGGGTCTGGGGGTGTTTAAGGGATATGTAGCTGGGGCTGTGTGAGGTCAGTATGGGGTCAGTTGAATACTTATTCAGGGATTAGACCGTGTATTTAATATGCTAACATTTCCTGAATAAACATTCCACTTAACTTCATTGGAACCCTTCAAATTTTCGGATTTAGATGGAGGTAGTCAGGTTGGGGGCTCCAGGTGTAAGGAAATCGCTCAGTGAAAAATCAACCTCCCGGAGAATTCTCTCAGAGTGCTCCGATACAGATTCGTCAAGATCCCTGTACTCTGGAGAAAGGACTACATGGCTCTTGGAAAATCCAGGCCATTATAACCGAGGTCATCTGTCAACAGGTTATACTAACTTCAATTTCAATATGTCCAGGGTTGCAGAAAGATTTGGACTAGCTTGCTCAATACACGTGTTTCCTGTTTTTGGCTTTAACCTGATCTTAGTGCATTTGACCGTATTACTTGGGTTCTTTAATTAACAGCAAGAGCCCTGAAATAAGCACTCTGAAGGTAAAGTGAATATTAAAATTATCAAGACGAGAGGTAATAATTCCATCTGAATAATTGTTGTGGTGCGTTTGTGGAGAATGTGCTGATTTGGACACCAGACTTCAAGGGGTTTCTCAGTATCAGGGGGCTGTTTTCGTATTGAGCGATATTCAGAGTATTCCAGGTCCCCATCTCCCTTTCTAGCTTATCTTCCTCAATTACATCGCAACCATTTGCACAAAACTGTTCAAAACACAAAACGTAAGATTAAAGGAGACTTTAAATTAAATCAGCCCTGAAGTTCACTCAGTGTGTGTGTGTTTTTTTTTTGTTTGGAGTCGGGGTGAGTTAAAAGCAGAATTCCAAGGACTGGATGTTCCCAGGTCTCATTATCACATGCTCCTTCAAAGTTGGTTCCAGCAGAAAGTGGTACAGCAACAGGGTTGGAAGAATCAATTTGGTTTTGACACAGAAGGACACCATTCGAGCCATCATCTCGGTTCTGGCCCCCTCTGGAGGAGCAATTCACAGAGTCTCACGCCCCGCCCCCCCCCCCCCCCCCCCCCCCCCCCCGCTTTCCTCCGGTAACTTATTTTTTTTTTCAGTTGATGACCTTTTTGAAAGTTCCAATTGAACCTGCCTCTGCCACACGCTCATGTAGTACATTCCAGATTCTAAACATGAGAAACCTATTCTTTGATAACACATAGAGACACAGTCTTAGAGTCATAATATCATAGAGTTAGAGTGTCATAGAGTCACAGAGTTATAGTGTCGTCAAGTTATAGAGTCATAGTGTCTTAGAGTCAGAGTTATAGAATCACAGAGTCATACAAAATAGACCCAGCGTTCCAACCAGTCCATGCCTACCATAATTCCAAACTAGACTTACCTGTGGATGTAGATTTGCTCGCTGAGCCGGAAAGTTTTTTTTCAGTGAACAAACCTACATCCAGAACCTCAACCTGAACTACACATCTTCTCAAAGCTCACGAGACTTGCCTATGCTTGGCCCATGTCCCTCTAAACATTTCTTATTCATGTATTTATCTTAATGTCTTTTCACCATTGTAACTGTACCCGCATCCATCACTTCCTCTGGCAGTTCATTCCACTCATGAAACACTCTGTGTAAATGAAAGCCCCTCAAAATGTCTTTTGCCTCTCGCATTAAAATATGCATGCTAGTACTGAAATACCCCACCCTCAGGAAGAGACATCTTATCGAAACCCCTCATGATCTTATAAACTCCTCAACCTCCTATGCTCCAGTGAAAAAAGTCCCAGCCTATCCAGCCTCTACCCATATAACTCAAACCTTCCAATACCAGCAACATCCTGGTAAATATCTCCTGAACCCTCTCCAGCTCTAATAATATCCTTCCTATTCCAGAGTGACCAGAACTGGACCCAGTACTCCAGAACAGTTACCTTCAATCCATACCTTCAGACTCTCTGATCCTTCCACCCGTAGAATCAGTTTCTCTTTAACTCCCTGCTCTCCAGTTCCTCTTCTCTGAGGAGAACACTCCCAGTTCCTGCGATCCATTAACATGATTGACGTTTCTCATCCCTGGAACTGTATTTATGAATCTTTCATTCATCCAATCTAACACTTTGACAAGATCCTTCCTCAGGGTGCTGGCAGGTGAGACTAGATTGATTTGGGATATCTGGTCGGCATGGACCAAAGGGTCTGTTTCCATGCTGTACATCTCTACGACTCTATAAGTGTGGATGTAACAGTCCAGCTAAGGTCAATCCAGTGGCTTATGCAATTGTAACATGATTTGCTTTTGTACTCTATGCTCCTATTAATGAAGAATTAATGGGATGGCATGGTGCATCTATTTTAGTGTATTACTAGTCTCTGGACTAGTAATATGGAACCTCAGGTTAATGCAATGGGGATATGGGTTTAACCAGGAACATTTGGGAATAGAAATCGGCAGGTTGTTAAAAGCTGAGAAAGCCCTCCAGGTCAGGTGATAAAGTTACAGTGGGGGCCTGAGGTCACAGTGAGGCAATGACATCCATGGGTAAAGGACCCGAACAGTTTGGGGCGGCTCTCCTTGCTGCCTGTTAAAATCATGGACGGTGGCATTTCCAGGGATGTATAGGTCAGTCAGTCCAGTCTGTCTGCCCACTCGGTTTGCGTTGAGCTAATATGGTTTAAACTGTATCTCCCCTCCCCCTGACCTTTCCCACTTTAAAATTTTAAAGGGATAGCACCGAGGGAAAGACCTTCAGAAAATTCCAGTGAATTCTGTTCATAATTTTCCTTCCTTTTGTGATTTTTAAGCATTCAGGGAATGCGATTCATTAGTCCCGAAATGGTGCAACTTGTGTACATGTTTCGGCATGGTAGTTAGCACTGCTGCCGCATAGCACCAGGGACCCAGGTTTGATTCCGCCCTCAGGTAACTGTGTGGAGTTTGCATATTCTCCCCGTGTCATGTGTGGATTTCCTCCCACAGTCCAAAGATGTGCCAGTTAGATGGATTGACCATGCTAAATTGTCCCATAGTATCGAGGGAGGTACAGGTTAGTTGGATTAGCCATGGGAAATGCAGGGTGACAGGTATGGGTAGGATAATTGGTGTGGGCTGAATGGCCTGTTTGTACACTGTCAGGAGTCTATGCTTCAAATCTCCTTTGAACTACAACACCTTTAGTATGTGTCAGATACTGCAATCGATATTTAAATTCTTTATGCATTCTTCCAGGTTCTAGTGGCTTTGCATATTATGTTCAGGGATGTGTCCCACCTCCCCTGTAAATGTTAGCAATACCCTGGGAATAACCGAATTGTACATTTTAGTGTCTGTGTATGCCTCTCTCCTATTGTTCAATACGCAGTTATAAAAATCTCTGCAGTGCTACACCTTCCTGAACTGAGGACTGCAGATGCTGGAGATTACAGTCAAGATTAGAGTGGTGCTACGAAAGCACAGCAGGTCAGGCAGCATCCGAGGAGCAGGAAAAGGCCCTTCATGATGAAGGGCTTCTGCCCGAAACATCGATTTTCCTGCTCCTCGGATGCTGCCTGACCTGCTGTGCTTTCCCAGCACCACTCTAATCTAGACTCTGAAAGCGTCTGTGGTTACTTACGAAGGGTCACTTGAGCTGAAATGTTAACTCTGATTTCTCTCCACAGATGCTGCCAGATCTGCTGTGACTTTCCCAGCACTGCTCTGAACTTGACACCTTCCTAATTTATAGGCAGCAAGTGAACCAATGTCAGAACATATGAATGAGGAGCAGGAGTAGGCTCCTCAGCTGTTCAGACCTGCCCCACCACTCAGTAAGACCATGATGGACCTGCCCCAGGCCTCAACTCTTCTTCAATGCCAGCTCCTTGCGGCCTTATCTCTTGGATACTTCCAACTAAGAACATGAAGAATAACAAGTGTTGGCTGGAGAGGGTAACAGATAATGAACGCTGACTTACCTAACTTAGTTTCTAACTGCTTGAAAAAAAATGCAACAGAATAACCCCTGTTGGGCTGCCACTTTCATGGCTCTGGGAGGGATACCCTTTGAGGAATGATGCGGATTTGATGGGCTGAATGGCCTCTTGCGGCACTGTAGGGATTCTCGAGGTTTTCCCTTGTGTTTGGGAGGATTTATTGGGGTGACAAAAGTTGATTTTTTTGTCACTGACACCTTCTCACTCACTCCATGGAACTCAATGGCGATGGTGTAGGTCTTGATGGCAGTCCCAGAAACGGGTACCATTACTGACCTAGACTGAAGCAGCGAGCTGAATTCCATCGCGTGATGCCTGGTCAATTAACCACAGGAAAGCACTGGGTCTATCCAATCATAGATGGGTCTGGCAGCTGGTTGGAGGTCTCCGTTGTTGCCGCCATTTTTGAAACAGCTCCTTGACTGCTCAGGTCTGGATATGGGCGTCTGGAATGTCAGCCGTGACTAGACAGCGAAGCTTGGCTGGGAGCCCAGACACCCATTCCGCTCAGGAAAAACCTGAGCCCCTTCTTGATTTAGAGTCATGGCTGTCTGATCCCTGTAATCCATTTCACAATATTTAATTAAGGGGCCTGCAGTTTAAGTGTTTGAAACTTTGAAAACTCTGGGTGATTGACACTGTTATTGCCTTCAGCAGAAGGGAGCTTTTTATAGTGGAAACTTTTGAATGAGGGACTTTTTTAGATTAGGTTAGATTCCCTACAGTGTGGAAACAGGCTCTTCGGCCCAACCAGTCCACACCGACCCTCCGAAGAGTAACCCACCCAGATCCATTTCCCTCTGACTAATGCACCTAATGCTATAGGCAATTTAGCATGGCCAATTCACCTGACCTGCACATCTTTGGACTGTGGGAGGAAACTGGAGCACCTGGAGGAAACCCACGCAGACACGGGGAGAATGTGCAAACTCCACACAGACAGTCAACCAAGGCTGGAATCGAACCTGGGACCCTGGTGCTGTGAGGCAGCAGGGCTAACCACTGAGCCACCATGCCACCCATTCTTTTTAAAGTTTACACACATTCTACTATCATTATCGTGTTGATTGTTTCTATGTGGTCTATGGAAGGTGAATGGGCATGGATTGACTTTGGGAGGGCTGAAGACTTGGAATTGTTGGAGGCGTATGCTGATGGCTGGGTTGGCGGTTGGGGGCTGGTGGTGGTGATGATGAGGGGGCTGGGGGTGTGGGGACATGACAGCTGTGTTGGTAGTTAAAGAGGGCATACCTTGGGAGGCACAAGGCCGACTTTTCGAGCTTAATTAAACTTGAAGGTTTTGAGACGCCGGGACCATAACCCCTTATAAAGCTGACCCAACTCTAGGAAAACTGCACTGGAGCAGACCACGTCTATCTCTGCCCAGTCAGGACTGCAGGCTGCAGTTTAAGCCCAACCTGCAACCTTAAGGGGTCCCATGAATAACAGAAAACCCAGGATTGCAGATGGGGAATTTAGACCCGGCCTTCAGTTTTAAAAGAGCTCCCAACTTAGCAAAGAAATCCACGACAAAAACACTATCAGACATATGCAACTGTGAGTTGACGACTTGCTAAAGAAGCACATTTCGCCTCCTGCTGTTTCTTTACTGTGTTATCTGCTTCAGTTCTCTCCCAGTGCAGTACCATCATCCTAACAGCACACCCTTACCAAATTCGGCCTTCTCCTCCAGCCTCATGTTCCATTCAAACAGCCTTCAGTAAATTCCACCCAGAGTAGGCCAGTGAGTGACACTGTCCTCTCCCACTATTACAGTACTGGGATAATTCCTGATATTTAAAAAGGACTGACCTGACCGAGTAAACCTGGGAATATCAGTACTGTGGAAACTAAGCAAAGGCGAGTTGAGAAGAAACTAGGCCGAGGATAGAATGCACCAGAGACATGGCAGAGGCAGAGTGAGGTGAGATATTCAAGAGGGACATTCGGATGATTACTCGGATAGAAACAGGGCACTGGTGTATGGGGAATGGGCAGGAGTTAACGTTAAGGTGATAGAACCAGTGCAAGCTCAATGGGTCAAATGGCTTCTTCTGTGCTGTAACAATTGTCTGATTCTGACTCTCACTGTCTCATTTTGAGACAGATATAGTTCCCGGTGCTAAAGTGATCAAGGCTGGGGGGAGAAAACGGAGACAAGGGACTGAGTTGGATGATCAGCCATGATCATATTGAATGCTGGAGCTGGCTTGAAGGGCTGAATGGCCTACTCCTGTCTAGTGATTGGAACGAGGTCAGCCAGGTGGACCTCACAGAATGTGAGTTCCTTGACTGGGGCTGTTAACCTGGCCCAATCAGGGAGCCCTGGCTGACAGATAGAAACAGGCGAAAGTGAGGCCTGCAGATGCTGGAGATTAGAGTCAAGTGTGTGCTGCTGGAAAAGCACAGCAGGTCAGGCAGCATCCGAGGAGCAGGAGAGTCGGCGTTTCGGGCAAAATCCCTTCATCAGGAATGAGCCTGATTCCTGATGAAGGGCCTTTGCCCGAAATGTCAATTCTCCTGCTCCTTGGATGCTGCCTGACCTGCTGTGCTTTTCCAGCACCGCACTTTTGATTGATAGAAACAGGAATGTCAGGAGCTGGCTCTGAGCTAGCTGGGTCAGTGTCACATACCATGCACATGTCAGTAAAGGCTGACTTGGTGACAGGATACCAGCCTCTGTGGATTATATCACTTGTTCCTACTGTCTATTCTTCTATGTATTATTTTGAAGCAGACTGTGAGCCACAACACTTCAGAACTGGCCTGGTAAAGCTTGACTGTACATTGTCGGTGCTCACCCCAGCAAATTCGGCCCTTGAACAGGTCACTGTATTCTGGAGGGAGTTGGGGGGGGTAGGATCCCTACCTCTGGCCCAGAAACTCTTGGTTCAAGTCTCACCTCAGGACCTGATGGTGACTGAAGCTAGCTCACAACGCAGTCACACAGTTTGATTAGCAAACCCGAAATCCTGCTCATGTGCTTCCGTCGGGCAGTAAGCCTGGCAGATTTTCCTGTCCAGCCAAGAACCATTTAGTAACTGCATCACTGCAGCATCTCCCACATGAAAAGACTCTGTGACCAAACCTCTCCTTGTCCTGAAGGTCTAACACACACATACCATAACTCTTTACAGTCGACAATTTTAACTGATTTTAAAGCGTGACATTTGAACATCACTGCCTTTAAAGATTTTCTTCAAGAACAAAATGCGATCAATAAACTCTGAAAAATTCTAACATAACTTTTTTGGATTTATCTTGTGGATCTTTACAGCTACAGTGCGATTTTATCATTTTTAACAGCAGTTACACCAACCTTTTATAGTTATTTTCTAACCAATCTGTTCAGAGATATTGTTAAACACTTCTGAATGGATGGGACATGACCCCGGATCTCCTGGTCCAGAGGCAGAGCTGCTACCCACTGTAGCACAAGAGCCCTCACCATCCTTTTGCATAACTCAAGCATAATAAATACGTGTTCAGGATTAAAACCACCTTCTCTGCTCTTTTCTCCACACTTAAGTAGCTCTTAGTATTGACCTTTCACGAGGTATTACGAAGCATGTTTTTCAGCTATTTAGAGTGAGAACAGAAGTAGAAGAATTATGGACAAAATGTGGCGCGGCTTTCAATTCGTTTGTCTCATGCACTAAATCTCTCTGCTTCGGTCAAAAAATTTTGAACACCTTTCAGTTCTGAAGAAGACTCGACATTTAAAGCTGTTTCTCTCTGTCAGACCTGCTGAGTTTCTCCAGCCCTCTCTGTCCATGTTTCCGATTCCCACATCCGCAGTATTATGGATTTTTACAGTGTTCACAGTGGCCTTACTTATTAGTCTTTCGTTACCATGACATTTAATGCCCAGTGGAACACGTGGCTCATGTGCTTGTGCAACTGCTTCAGCTCACGTGTGTGATATACTGTCAGTACAGGGGAGGCACAGCCTGGATAAAGCAGAGTGACTGTAGACAGCTTACCATCTCGAGACATTCCCACTGTCAAGCACTTCTGTAATCGGCAGTGCTGGCATCGATTGCGGCTTGTTCGGTCGATGAGGCAGTTCTTTTGTCGAGGGCATGAGTAGGTAGCATTGCTCTGTTGGCTTCTCCTGAAGAAACCCTTCGGTACAAATAAAACATTCACATCAGACACAGTCTCACACTAAAATCCAGCTTCACCCTCTTTAGGGACAGACTCCAGTTTCTATTCTTTGTTCAGCTTTGTCAATACGATAAGGCCACAGGACTGCTAGGGTGGCACGGTGGCCCAGTGGTTAGCACTGCTGCCTCACAGCGCCAGGGGCCTGGGTTCGATCCCAGCCTCGGGCGGCTGTCCATGTGCAGATTGTACACTATCTGCGTGGGTTTCCTCCGGGTACCCTGGTTTCCTCCCACAGTCCAATGATGTGCAGATTAGGGTGGATCGGCCATGCTAAATTGCCCACAGTGTCCAGGGACGTGCGGGTTAGGCGGGTCAGCTATGGTGAACGCAGGCTTACAGGGTCTGCGTGGGATGCCCTCGGGAGGGTCAGTGTGGACTCGATGGGCCGAGTAGCCAGCTCCCACACTGTAGGGATTCTATGTGAAAAGGCCATTCAGCCCTTCGAAGCAAAACTGATCCAACTGGTACATGGCCTCTCCAATTTAAATATCTATTTGAGAAGTTGCTTCTCCAGGAGAGTCTAGGACCCTGGGGGTGGAATCTCAGAACAACAAGTCGCGCATTGAAGACAGAAAAGAGCAGGAATTTTTTCCCTCAGAGGGACTGAAACTGTGAAATTCCTTACCACAAAGGGCTGTGAAGGTTAGGTCAGTCAGGATGTTCAAGGCTGAGACAGACAGATTTTTCTAATCAGGAAGGAAATCAAGGGTTAGGGGGAAAAGGCAGGCAAGTGGAGTGGAGGGTTATCAGATCACTCACTGAATGGTAGGGCTGACTCGATGGTCTCATTTCAGATTAATTTGTTACTTTTCTTGGTAAATTATTCCAGACATTTTTTTTTACTCAGAAAACTGTCACACACGTCGTTTTAAATCTACTTTCACTCAATTTCAATGCGATTCAACTTAAGAGTCAGAGAGTTATACGTGATGGAAACAGACCCTTCGGTCCAACTCGTCCACGCTGACCAGAAATTCGAACCCAATCTAGCCCCATTTGCCAGCATTTGGCCCATATCTCTCTAAATCCTTCCTAATCATGTACCCATCCAGATGCCTTTTAAATGTTGTAATTGTAACAGCCTCCACCACTTCTTCTGGCAGCTCATTCCATACATGTCTGGGTATATGAATAGGAAAGGTTTGGAGGGATATGGGCTGGGTGCTGGCAGGTGGGACTAGATTGGGTTGGGATATCTGGTCGGCATGGACAGGATGGACCGAAGGGTCTGTTTCCGTGCTGTATGATTATGATTCTAAAACTCTATTTCCTCCTTCAAAGTATTCAGTGTACCAGCATCTGCCACACTCTGAATTCCACAGATTCATGACCCTTTGATTGAAGTAATTTCTCGTCATCTCTGTCTAAAACTGTCGTCCTTTGTCCTAAAACTATGACCCTCTTCTTCTAGGTTACCCCTCAAGGGTAAACAGCCTCTCTATGTTTAGATTAGATTAGATTACTTACTGTGTGGAAACAGGCCCTTTGGCCCAACAAGTCCCCACCGACCCTCCAAAGAGCAACCCACCCAGACCAATTCCCCTACATTTACCCCCTCACCTAACACTACGGGCAATTTAGCATGGCCAATTCACCTAACTGCACATGTTTGGACTGTGGGAGGAAATTGGAGCACCCGGAGGAAACCCACAGAGACGGGGAGAACGTGCAAACTCCACACAGACAGTTGCCTGAGGTGGGAATTGAACCTGGGTCTCTGGCGCTGTGAGGCAGCAGTGCTAACCACTGTGCCGCCCTTTATGACTACTTTGTCAACCCCCTTTAGCATCTCATATACCTCTCATTCTTCTAAACTTCAAAGAATATTAGTCTAAACTGCTCAATTTCTCATGTCTCAAGCCTTTCAGCTCTGGAATTAACCGAGTGAACCTCCACCGAACTGCCTCCAATGCAACTACATCCTCCCTCAAGTAAGCAAACAAAAAGTTATCACAAATAAAAAATGCATGTTATTGTAAAAAGCCTTCTGACACAGATTAAAAGCTGGGGGAGGCAGGAGAGAGACAGTGATGATAACGGGACAAGACTATGACCAATGGGGTAGAGAGAGTTGCATTCCCTTGGGTTCTGTACAGGGAGCAAAACCTTGCAGCTGATTTATCACTGAATGTGGACAAAGGATAGAGAGCAGTGTATCCAACTATGAAGATGACACCGATGGCCCACAACACACTACGTGAACGAAAGTCGGATGTGACACACAGCCAAAGTTGGAGAACTTAACGCCCTCTCTCAAAGCAAATTTGGAGGCAAGATAGTTTGAGTTAGTGTTAGGGTTTGGGTTAGGATTAGGGTTAGTATTAGGGTTAGGGTTAGTATTAGGGTTAGTATTAGGGTTAGGATTAGGGTTAGTATGAGGGTTAGGTTAGGGTTTGGGTTAGGATTAGGGTTAGGGTTTGGGTTAGGATTAGGGTTAGTATTAGCGTGAAGGTTAATGTTAGGGTGAGGTTTAGGGATGGAGTTAGAGTTGGAGTTAGGATTGGGGTTCACCTTAAGGTTAGAGTTAGGATTAGAGTTTATTTTAGGGTTAAGGTTAGGATTAGGGCTGGGGTTCAAGTTAAGGTTAGAGTAAGAGTTAAGGTTATGTTTCAGGTGAAGGTTCATCAGGCAGGATAGGGTCCGAGTTAGATTTAGGATTAGGGCTCAGATTAATCAGACAGGATAGGGTCAGAGTTAGGTTTAGGGTGATAGCTAAGGTTAATCAGGCAAGTTAGGGTCAGGATTAGGGCTGAGGTTAATTAGGCAGGACAGAGTTAGGGCTAGGGTTAAGATTAATCAGGCTGGAGAGGGTTAGGGCGAAGGTTAATCAGGCAGGACAGGGTTAGGGTTAGGGCTAAGGTTAAGGTTAATCAGGCAGGAAAGGGTCAGGGTTAGGGCTAAGGCTCAGGTTAAACAGGCAGGACAGGTTAGGGTTCGGGCTAAGGTTAATCAGGCAGGAGGTGCCAGATGGAAATCCTGCCACTTGTGGGCCTCTGTCAGGAAAGACCCATGGATAGCTTTCCTGTCCTGCAGCAAGTAAAGGTCCCAAGTAGGCAATTAATGCCCACTTAATGGCCTCACCCCCAACTGCCCAAGGTTTGCAAAAGGCAAAGCTACAGAATTCGCAGCCATCTGCAGCTGAAAGTGCAGATGCATTTTGATCTCATGACGCCACAGATGCCAGTCTTTGGCCAGTTTGATTCATTGTGTGTGAGATGAAGAACCAGCTGAAGGTTTCAGATAGTGCAAAGACTATGGGCCCTGACAACACCCTGGGTTACGGGACTGAAGGTTTGTGCTCCAGAACTAACGGTACCCATAACTAAACCGTTCCTGCACACCCACGTGGAACGTTACCCGGATAAGGCCTGGACGTGGTAAATAGGACAAATCGAATCCTGCCAATGAACACTCCACCAGCCTCATCTCGATCACCAGCAAAGTGATGACAGGTATCATCGACAGTGCGATCAAGCAGCACTTACACATCAATAGCCCACTCACTGAACTCAAACTGGGTGCTGCCAGGGCCACTTGATTCCTGACCTCATTATAGTTTTAGTCCAAACATGTTCTAGAGAGCTGAACTCCAGAGGGGAGGTGAGAGTGATGGCCTTTGACCTACACGTCACTGGGAGAGGCATCAATGAGCCCCGGCAAAACTAAAATAAATGGAATATTGGCATGTCCTAGGTTCAACCATGTTTAGTTGCTTCATCAAAGATGCTCTCTGCATCATAAAGTCTGAGGTGGGGATGTTCACCAATGATCGCACAATGTTCAGCACCATTTGTGACTCATGTACTGAAGCAGTCCATTCAAATGCATCAAGACCGTGACAAAGCCCTGATGGGTGGCAAGTAATACTCATACTACACAAGCATCAAGGAGGCAATGACCATCTCCAAGAGAATATCTGACTATCACCCCTTGCCTGTCAATGTCATTACCATCGCTGCGTCCTGGGGGTTACCATTTACCAGAAGCTGACCTGGACTGTTCATATAAATACTGTGGCTACAAGAGCAGGTCAGAGGCTGCAGCAAGTACTCAATTCCTGTTGCCCCAAAACCTATCCACCACCTACAGGCACACGCCAGGAGTGTGAAGGAATACATCTGGATGAGTGCAGCTCCAACAACACTCAAGCAGCTCAATACCATCAGGGGTAAAGACGCCCGACATATTGGCTACACTGACCACTCTCAACAGTCATCCCTATCACCAACAGCAGTGTGCACCAGCTCTAGCACACACGACAACAACTCACCAAGGTCCCTCCAACAGCACCTTCCAATATTGTGACCTCTACCACCTAGAAGTTTATGGGTGTGTTGGAAAACTACCACTTGAAACCCCCCACCCCCCCAACTCACTCACACTCACACTCACACACACACACTACACACACACAAACTATTCTGACTTGGAACTGTATCAACACTCGTTCGGTATCACTGGGTCTAAATCCCTCACAGCATCAGGGATGTATAGACACGATATGGGCTGCAGCAGTTCAAGGACACCCTGCTCTCAAGGGCAATTAGGGATTCTAGTCTTGCCAATGATGCCAACAAACTATGAATAATCAAATAAAAAGAGCAAACTAGTGCTTGAGAATTCTGATGTGGAGATGCCGGTGTTGAACTGGGGTCAGAAGTCGCACGACAGCAAGCGCTGCTCCTTCGTCAGAGGAAGTGAAAAGAATTCTGAGGGGTCTCACCTTCTGACCAGTGAAAGCCTATTCACCATTGAAAAGGCACAAGTCAAGACTGTGATGGAGAATTTCCCACTTGTCAGGATCAATGCCTCAAAAGGCTCATTGCTGTGTTAGGGAAAGCAGTCCTCTTCACCAGCACCACCGGCCAGAAATGGCTGATGCCTGTACTGTATACAAGATACACTGCAGGACCCCACCAACAGGACTCTCCAAACCTACAACCTCTACCATCTAGAAGCACAAGGGCAGCAGATGTACAGGAACACCACCACCAGGAAATTCCCCATCAAGCCTCACCCTGACTTAACACCATATCATTGTTCTTTCACTATGGTTGGATCAAAATCAAGGGAGAAACTATTTCCTGTAGCAGAGGTAGTCCATAATAAAAATAAAAGAGGACCAGTCCTTGAACTGAACAGTGGAGGACAGGGAGTGACTTTGCCCATGGTCATGGAAACCCAATACTGAATCCCCAAAATGTCAAAAGAGGGAGGTTTGGATTAGACTCTGCCTTTTTATAGCCAGAGACACCAAACATAGAAAAACAAAGTACTGTGAATGCCAGAGAACTGAAAATAAAACATAAAATGGTGGAGAAACTCAGTAGGTCTGGCAGTATCCATGGAGACAGAAACTGAGTTAACATTTCAAGTCCGGTATGATTCTTCCGAGGAATCTGAAGAACGCTCATATTGGTCTCAGAACAATAATTTTACTTCCCTCTGGCAGGGAGGAAGTGATAAGGTAAGGGAACCGTGGTTTACTAAAGAAAATGTATCTCTTGTTAAGCGGAAGAGGGAGGCTTATTTGACATTGAGGCAAGATGGAGAGTTACAGATCAGCTAGGAAGGATTTAAAGAGAGAGTTAAGAAGAGCAAGGAGGTGACATGAGCAGTCTTTAGCAGGGATAATAAAGGAGAACCCTAAAACTTTCCAAAGGTATGTGAGGAATAAAAGGATGACTAGGGTAGAAATAGGGTCAGTCAAAGACTGAAGTGGGAAGTTGTATGTGGACCCTATGAAGATTGGAGAGATGCTAAATGAATATTTCCCATCTGTTTTTCCTCAGGAAAAGGAGAATATTGTAGAGGAGAAGAATGAGATACGGGCTATTAGAACAGAAAGGATTGAGGTTAGTAAAGAGTAGACATTATCAATTCGAGAAGGTGTGCATGTCGGTAAGTCTCCTGGGCTGAATGGGATTTATCCAAGGATTCTCTGGGAGGCTAGGGAGGAGATGGCAGAGCCTTTCGCTTGATCTTTGAGTCGTCATTGTCTACAGGTTTGGTACCAGAGGACGGGAGGATTGCAAATGTTGTGGCTTGTTCAAGAAGTGCAGCAGAGATGACCCAGGTAATTATAGATCAGTGAGCCTTACATCTGCTGTAGGAAAAGTTTTGGAAAAGAATATAAGAGATAGGATTTATAATCATCCAGAAAGCAACAATTTGATTTCAGAGAGTCAACATGGTTTCGTCAAAGGCAGGTCGTGTCTCACAAACCTCATTGAGGTTTTTTGAGAAGGTGACCATGCATGTAGATGAGGGTAGGGCAGTTGATGGTATACATGGACTTCCATAAAGCTTTTGGTAAGGTTCCATATGGTAGGCTGTTGGAGAAAATGCAGAGGCATAGAATTGAGGGTGATTTAGCAGTTTGGATCAGAAACTGGCTTTCTGTCATAAGGCAGTGAACAGTGGTTGATGGAAAATATTCAGCCTGGAGTCTGGTTACTAGTGGTGTGCCACAAGGATCTGTTCTGGGACCACTGCTGTTTGTCATTTTTATAAATGACTTAGATGCAGGCATGGATGGATAGGTTAGTAAATTTGCAGATAACACTAAAGCTGGTGGAATAGTGGACAGTGTGGCAGAATGTTGCAGAGTGCAGGAGGACTTGGATAAACCGCAGCACTGGGCTGAGGGGTGGCAAATGGAGTTCAATGCAGATAAATGTGAGGTGATTCACTTTGGGAAGAATAACAGGAAGGCAGAGTACTGGGTCAATGGAAAGATTCTTGGTAGTGTGGATGTGCAGAGGGATCTTGGTGTCCATGTACATAGATCCCTGGAAGTTGCCTTCCAGGTTATTAGTGCTGTTAAGAAGGTATACGGTGTGTTAGGTTTCATTGGTAGAGGGATTGAGTTCCGGAGCTGTGATATCATGCTGCAACTATACAAAACGCTGGTGCGGCCGCACTTGGAATATTGTGGATAGTTCTGGTCACCCCATTACAGGAAGGATGTGGAAGCATTGGAAAATGTGCAGAGGAGATTTACCAGGATGTTGCCTGGTCTGGAGGGAAGGTCTTATGAGGAGACAAGGCAGCTAAGAGAGGATTTAATAGAGACATACAAGGTGATCAGAGGATTAGATAGGGTGGACAGTGAGAGTCTTTTTCCTAGGATGATGACGTCGGTTTGTACGAGTGGGCATAGCTACAAATTGAGGGGTGATAGATTTAAGACAGAAGTCAGAGGCAGGTTCTTTACTCAGAGAGTGGTAAGGGCGTGGAATGCCCTGCCTGCCAATGTAGTTAACTCAGACACATTAGGGAGATTTAAACAATCCTTGGATAAGCACATGGATGATGATGGGATAGTGTAGGGGGATGGGCTTAGATTAGTTCACGGGTCGGCGCAACATCGAGGGCCAAAGGGCCTGTTCTGTGCTGTATTGTTCTATGTTCTGCATAGCTGCCAAATAATGATGAGTCTGGGAAAGGCAGGCACAGGATGTGGAAAGGAATATAATTTTCCCAAGAACTTACAGTATCTGCTGGAATCGACATAATCAGTCCAGTACTCATCCCCATTCCACCACATCTTGGTCTAAACAAAACTGTGAACCAACGTCTGGTCAAAACTTAAAACAAAAGCACGGTCTGACAAGAACCAAATATGACAAATCTAACTGGGCTCTGGTCATTCCTAATTCTGTCAGCGAAATACAGTATTCTCTTGTATTTTTAGGGTGACACTGCTGTGACCAAGGGACCAAAGTTCAAATCCAGCCTCAGGTGACTGTCTGTGTGGAGTTTGCACATTCTCCCCGTGTCTGCGTGGGTTTCCTCCGGGTGCTCCGGTTTCCTCCCACAGTCCAAAGATGTGCAGGTCAGGTGGTCTGACCATGGGAAATTGCCCACAGAGTGCAGGGATGTATAGGTTAGGTGGGTTAGCCATAGGAAATGCAGGGCTACAGCGATAGGATTGGGGGTGGGGGGTGAGTCTGGGTGGGATGCTTTTTTGGAGGGTCAGTCTGGACTCGATGGGCCAGAAAGCCTGCTTCTGTAATGTAGGGATCCCATGATATGGGTCATGTCAAGAAGTCACATGACACCAGGTCATAGTCCAACAGGTTGATCTAAAATTACAAGCTATTGGAGCGCTGCTCCTTCATCTCCTCTTTTCACAAAGGGTGGGGAGAGACTGCCAACGTAGCTTTGTCCATTGACTAGTAATATGGAAGTTCAAATTCTATCACAGTAGGGTGGCTCAGTGGTTAGCACTGCTGCCTCACAGCTCCAGGGAGTTGGTTTAATTCCTCCTTTAGGCAATTGTCTGTGTGGAGTTTGCACATTCTCCCCGTGTCTGCGTAGGTTTCCTCCGGGTGCTCCGGTTTCCTCCCACAGTCCAAAGGTCAGGTGGGTTGGCCGCGCTAAATTGTCCATAGAGTCCAGGGACATGCAGGCTAGGTGGGTTAGCTGTAGGAAATGCAGGGTTACCGCAATAGTTGGTGGGGGGGGGGGGGGGGGGGTGACGTGGGTGGGATGCTCTTTGGTGGGTCAGTGTGAACCCGATGGGCCAAATGGCCAAATTCCTCAATGTTGGGATCTGATGAGACGGCAAAAGGGAGGACTGCAGATGCTGGAAACCAGAGTCTAGATCAGAGTGGTGCTGGAAAAGCACAGCAGGTCAGGCAGCAACCGAGGAGCAGGAAAATCGACGTTTCGCTATTCCTGATGAAGGGCTTTCGCCTGAAACGTCGATTGTCCTGCTCCTCGGATACTCCCTGACCTGCTGCGCTTTTCCAGCACCACTCTGATCTGATGATATGGGCCAAGTCAAGAAGTCACATGACACCAGGTTATGGTCCAACAGGTTTATTTAAAATCACAAGCTATTGGAGCGCTCCGAAAAGCTCATGATTTTGAATAAACATGATGTCATGTGACTTCCAACATTATCTGCGCCAGTCTGACACTGGCACCTCCCCACCGTGAGGTGGGCAGTAGATATGGCACCAGACAGTGGTGAACGCAGAGAGCTCTGATTACAAATAAAAACGACGAGTTCAAATTTGACTTTGTTTGGCCGACTGATAATATTAGCTAAATGAATTGACACTAACAGCTAATTATCATACTGATCTGCCCCAATAGGCCCATATGTTTTAATTAGTTAGTCACTGGCTGTTTAATTAGGGGAAAAGGCAGCTGTCAGCTGTCAAGCTGTTTCTTCCAAATGTGCATTTGCAGGGGAATAGCCCGTGACTAGTGGGGCCGCTTTATTCTTAATACAGCGGAGTAGTGATTTATCATCCCTCGTCTTTAATGGCATGCCTCACTAAATCCTTCTGTTTGTATTAAATCCTGTGTTGATAGAGTAACAACAATATTGGAGCACTGCAGAGGCTTCCTCACTGAGACAGTAATGAACAGTGAAGCATTGGTGAGGTGACGAAGGAGGAAGCTGTTTTCAATCGCTCGGAGTTTGTTCCCCTGGCCTGCCGATCACAGCCACCCAGCAGACGCACTTCTGACAACCCTACCCTCTTGTGTTTTATTTCTTATTTTCCTAACTTACTCTACGTAACACATATACACAGTGTCAGGCACTCTCTCTCCTCACCTGTTGTTAAAATGGGGATGAAGGAGCAGCATTCCAATAGCTTATGATTCTAAATAAACCTGTTGGACGATCACCTGGTATCATGTGACTTTTGACTTGAGCCATGGATCTCTACATTGCAGAAGCAGGCCATTCAGCCCATCGAGTCCACACTGACCCTCCAAACAGCAACCTCCCCCCCCCCCCCCATACTCACTCCCTTCCCCACCCTATCGCTGTAACCTTGCATTTCCCATGGATAATCCACCGAGCTTACACATCATTTTTTCTCCGTTGTTTTGTCCCGAGGTTCTTCGTACCTAAGGTAGTGCTGTGTGTTGGGATATTGCACACTTTTCCTGTGCTCCTGATCTTCTGTACACTCGAGGACACGTGACAATAAAGGCGAAAGTGGGTACTGCGGATGCTGGAGATTAGAGTCAAGATTAGACCGGTGCTGGAAAAGCACAGCAGGTCAGGCAGCATCCGAGGAGCAGGAAAATTGACGTTGTGGGCAGGAGCCTCTCATCAGGAATGAGGCTGGGAGCCTCCGGGGTGGAGAGTTAAATGGGGAGGGTGGGGTGGGGCGGGGCTTGGGAGAAGTAGCTGAGAATGCAATAGGTGGATGGAGTTGTGGGTAAAGGTGATAGGTTGGAGAGGAAGGTGGAGGGGATAGGTGGGAAGGAAGATTGGCAGGTAGGACAGGTCATGAGGAGCTCCACCCTGAAGGTTCCCAGTCTCATTCCTGATGAAGGGCTCCTGCCCGAAACGTTGATTTTCCTGCTCCAAACATGCTGCCTGACCTGCTGTGCTTTTCCAGCACCACTCTGATCTATACGTGACAATAAATCAAATTCTCATTCGCCTCTCCTTCCCCAATTTCACCTAATGGCTTGCAGTCCTCAAGCTCTTGTCTGTACCGGATTTAAATTTGCTTTTCCCACTTGTTTGATTTTATCGAGTCAGTTGTCAGCTTTCAGGTAGTATTCTCGCCCGAGGGAGAGCTGAACACAAGTTGACAGCAGCCCTGAGGAAATGCAACACTGTCAGAGGTAGCAAGAAGGCTTCACTGTCAGAAGAAGGTGGGAATTCTCTCTGGTATTCTGGACAAAACCTGACCCTCAATCAACACCATTGCAATCAGGTAACTGTTGTGGATCTTGCTGTGTGTAAATTGAATGCCGTGTTTCCAATGTTACAACAGTCACTATATTCTAAGAGGATTTACCATTGAATCCTTACAGTGCGGAAGCAGACCTTTCGGCCCATCGAATCCACACCAAGCCTCCGAAGAGTATCCCACCCGGATCCATGCCCTTCTGACTAATCCACCTAACCTACACCTCCCTGAACACTACGGGCAAGTTAGTAAGGCCAATCCACCTGACCTGCACATCTTTGTGACTGTGGGAGGAGACCGGAGCACCCGGAGGAAACCCACGCTGACATGGGGGAGAATGTGCAAACTCCACACAGAGAGTCGCCTGAGGCTGGGATCGAACCCGGGTCCCTGGTGCTGCGAGGCAGCAGTGCTAACCACTGAGCCACCTGACTTCATTGGTCACTATGTGTTTTGGAATGTGGTGAAAAGAGTGGGGCATAACACCGAAGGTTCCCTTCTTTGATTCAGTGCCTCCTGAACCTTTTCCCACCTCAAGTTTTAAAAACTGTCGTGACCAATCATTGTGTGACTGGATTGTTTGAGGGAGAAACGGGATCCTTTTAGAGTGAGAGAACAGCTGATTCTTACTCAGTTGTAGACCGTGTGACTGCATCAGCGCTCGGGACCGATAGCACAAACGCAGAAGAAATAATTCTGACAACCCAGGCGTCCCGAACTGGGGGGGTCACAGTCTACGGGTTATATTTTAGACTGAGACGAGGAGAAATTTCTTCATCCTGAATTTCTGTGGCATTCTCTGGCAGGGAAATCAGTTAAGGCCAAACACTGAATGTTTTCAGAAGAAGACAGATATAGTTCTTCATGCAAAGGGATCAAAGGGTATAGGTGAAAAAGTGGGAACAGGGGAGTGAACTGGATAATCAGCCACGATTGTACTGAATGGTGGAGCAGGCTCAAAGGGCCAATGGCCTACTCCTGCTCCTTTTTTCTACCTAAAGTTTTAGCTCGTGATCCTTACCCCCAGCTTTGATTGATTGATTGATTTATTGTCATATGTACCGAAGTACAGTGAACAGTTTAGTTTACAAGCAGCATACACTGATCACAGTAAGCAAGGACATACAGACCAAAAGACTTAGACAGAAGCATACAGGTTACATTGCACAGGGCATCCAAGAGCAATTAACGTTAGCAAGGTCAGCATTATTTGAGGTTAGAGTCCATTCACCAGTCTGATAACAGCCAGGAAGAAGCTGTTCCTGAACCTGCAGGGGTGTGTGTGTTTAAGCTTCTGTACCTAGTGCCTGACGGAAGAGGTTGTAGGAGATCATTATCGGGGTGCGATGGGTGTTTGATGATGTTGGCAGCCTTTCCACGTCAGCGAGTTGTGTAAATGGAGTCCATGGATGGGAGGTTGGCTTCTGTGATGGTCTGGGCTGTGCACACAACCTTCTAGAGTTTCTTACAGTCCTAGGCAGAGCAGTTGCTGTACCAGGCCGTGATGTACCCGGATAGTATGCTCTCAACGGTGCGTTTGTAGAAGTTGGTCAGGGTCCTTATGGACATGCTGAATTTTCTGAGCCGTCTGAGGAAGAAGAGGTGTTGTTGTACCTTCTTGACCATCACATCTAGGTGGGGTGTCCAGGACAGGTTGTTGGTTATTGTCACTGAGGAACTTGACACTCTCCACCCTCTCAACCTCAGTTCCATTGACGTAGGTGAGGGTGTGTTCTCCTTTTTTCTTATTAAAGTCAAAGACCAGTTCTTTAGTTTTGCCAATGTTGACAGAGAGAGCTGTGGTTGGGTCTGTCCCTGTGACAATATTGATAGATAAAGCTGCATTAACAGTGATCTTGCAAAGCCAGTGCTGATTGGGTGCTGAGTGTATGCAGGTCCACACAGCTCCCTCTCAGCACATGACAGATCCAAGACACGCCAAAGAGTAAGGGACACTGGGTACAGCCTGGGCTTGAAGACACTGTTAAAATGGCAGGCCCAAACAATTTTAGGAGGTTTCAAAAGAGAGATGGATATATATTTGAAACTGGTGAAGTTAGAGGGCCACTGAGGTTGAGTTGGAGAGTTGAGCTAGCTGGGTAGGAGCTTTCAGGAGCTGGTACAGACATGCTGGGTCAAATGGCCTCCTTCAGTAATGTAAAATTCCATGATACTAACTTGTATCTATATCATACCGTTAGTGTAATAGTCACTAAGATGTTCCAATCAAAGAGCAGCCAAGTAAAAATGAACACCAAACCACACAAAGATGGAAGTGCAGATGTTTGGTCAAACAGGTCGGTTTTAAGGAGTCCACAGTCATATTCATAGAGTGTTTGCACCGTGGTGGGGGAGAAACAGGGTCTTTAGTCCTGAGTACCACACATTAAGGATGACGTAAAGGCAATAGCAAGGCTACAGAAAAGATTCACGCAAGTGGTCCGAGGGAAGTGGCACCTCAGCTGTGAGGGTTGATTCAGAATCCCAGACTGATCTCCTCAGGGAGAAGAGAATTAAGAAGAAGTAATTTGATGGAAGATTTTGAAATCAAGAGATCTGGGCTGACTTGGAAGTATATCGCCTTCATTGTCATAGAGTCCTTCGACTGGGACAATCCATCCATCTTAGGACAAGCCAAACAGAGACATGCATGAGAAATCCTAGAAGCGTGGCATTCCAACTGGAACTCTATCAACAAACACAGGGAGTTAGACCCCATCTACTACCCCCTGAGAGAAAGAACAGGAAATGACATCACCCAGGAAATGACATCACCACAGGAAATGACATCACCAACCCAAACATATCAATTGAAAGCAGGAATCATGTACACTGCTTCACCTGAGGCCCACTGAAGATGTTATCTAGTTGGGTGACGAAATGTCTGGAAATGAACCTTCCAGCTCAGCGAGCAAACCTACAGCCAGAACTCAACCTGAGCTACAAATCTAATCAAAACTCGCTAAGACCAAAATGTCTGTCCACGCTAACCCAATTTCTCTGCACTTGGCCCCATATCCTTCTAACCCTTTCCTATCCATGTATTTGTCCAAATGCCCTTAAAATGTTGTTAATGCACCCGCCTCAACCATTCTGCCTGCAGCTCATTCCTTATGTGTACCACCCTCTGTGTAAAAATGTTGTCCCTCAGGTTCCCTTTTATTCTTTTCCCTCTATCCTTAAACTGATGCCCTCTAGACCTCAATTCCCCAACCCTAAGAAAAAGACTGAGTGCATTCACCCTATCCATGCCTCTCATGATCTTATCCACTTCTATAAGATCCCACCTCAGTCTCCTATGCTCGAAAGAAAAAATGTCCTACCTTGTCCAACTTCACCTTATAACTCGGACCATTCAGTCCTGGCAACGCCCTTATAAATTTATTCTGTACTCTCTCCAGTTTAATAACATCCTTTCTATAGCAAGGTGACCAAAACTGAACACAATACTCCAAGTGCGGCCTCACCAACGTCCTGCACAACTGCAGCATAACTTCTCAACTTCGATACTCAATGCCCGACTGTGACTCCACGTTCTGAGAACCACGCACCTGAACTCCACGGTCGCTGGGTCAAAATCCTGGCATTCCCTCCCTCAGGGCATTGTGGGTCTGCCCACAACAGGTGGACTGCAGCGGTTCAAGATGGCAGCTCACAACCACCTTCTCAAGGGGCAACTAGGGACGGGCCATAGATAGCGATGCTCACATCCCAAAAATGAATCAAAAAACGTTGCCAGGGAGAAGGTGTTTCCAATATCAGAAGGTTGGTGCATCAGTGAACAATGATTTACAGTATTAAACTCAAGAAGCAGTCTGTGGTTAGAATCTGGAAGTGAAGTGGAGGCCGTTTCAATGGGAGCTTTCAAAAAAATAAGAAACTGGCTAATTATCTGCAGCACAAAAAGAGTCGCAAGGCTGAAGGGAAAATGGAATAGTAATTTATTGGCACTTGTTTTCTTTACAAAATGTTTAAGTGAAAAGTGAAAAGTGTTTAAGTCGCCACACTCCAGCGCTGTTTTCATAACAACTTATATATTTTTTTTAAAAAGACAACATATAGACAAGGCCCATCTTAGTTCAATTCCGAGCTTCAGGGCTCCTGAGGCTGAAGGAACCCGACACCGAAGCCAGAAATTCCGGACCATTGGAATCCTGGACATGGACCCACCATGACGCTGAAGATGGTGCAGCAGGTGCTGTAAGAAATTCTGGGCCATTGGAATCCCGGACCTGGACCTCATCGTCACAGATGCAGCCCACATGTGGCAGGACCCCTCTCCCCCCCCCCCCCCCAAGGAGATGGCCGTAATGACCACGAGGAATGGCCGGATCCACAACACATTCTCCACCACAGCCACCAAAAGCAGGTAAGATGAGTTTTGATGTTAGAAAATGATAATTTTTAAAAAGAAAGATGCGGCAGGCCTTCTAGAAACATAGAAGATAGGAGGAAACCATTCGGCCCTGCTCCACCATTCATCACCATCATAGCTAATCGTCCAACTCAATAGCCTAATCCTGCTTTCTCCCCATAACCTTTGATCCCATTTGCCCCAAGTGCTATCTCTTGAATACATTCAATGTTTTGATACCAGCTACTTTCTGTGGTAATGAATCCCACAGGCTCGCCACTCTCTGGGTGAAGAAATGTCTCCTCATCTCTGTCCTAAAGGGTTCACCCTCTATCCTCAGACTGTGACCCCTGGTTCTGGACTCACCCACCATCGGGAACATCCTCCCTGCACCTATCCTGTCTCGTTCTGCACAGAAACAGACGGTCCCGGAGCCCGAACACTTCCTACTTTGCCGCCGCCATCTTGGTGAAAGAGTGGAACCAGCTGAGTTATTCTTCCTCAGAGCTCGAAGACCACACGCCACCAGTTTACGGTCCAACAGGTTTCTTTAAAATCGCAAGCTTTCGAAGCGCTGCTCCTTCACCAGGTGAAGTCTATACCTTGGAGCTGACAGATGTGATGGATCGATTGGCCTCATTCTGAGCTGCAACATCCTGTGATGGTCAGTGGGTTCTGATACCTGGCCACTATCTATGTTTTTCTCCTTCTATTTGTATGGTGCACGGTTCATCATTTTACATCAATGTGCCTCAAAGTCTTTTTTTAGGTTAGATTAGATTCCCCTAGTGTGGAAACAGGTCCTTTGGCCCAACAAGTCCACACCGACCCTCCGAAGAGCAATCCACCCAGACCCATTTCCCTCTGACTGATGCGCCTAACACTATGGGCAATTTAGCGTGGCCAATCCACCCTAACCTGCACATCTTTTGGAGTGTGGGAAGAAACCAGAGCACCCGGAGGAAACCCATGCAGACACGGGGAGAATGTGAAAACTCCACACACAGGTGGATTTGAACCTGGGTCTCTAGCGCTGTGAGGTAGCAGTGCTAACCACCGAGCCATTGTGCCGCCCCACAGATTAGATTACTTACAGTGTGGAAACAGGCCCTTCGGCCCAACAAGTCCACACCGACCCGCCGAAGCACAACCCACCCATACCCCTACATTTACCCCTTCACCTAACACTACAGGCAACTTAGCCTGACCAATTCACCTAACCTGCACATTTTTGGACTGTGGGAGGAAACCGGAGCACCCGGAGGAAACCCACGCAGACACGGGGAGAATGTGCAAACTCCACACAGTCAGTCAGTCGCCTGAGGCAGGAATTGAACCCGGGTCTCTGGCGCTGAGAGGCAGCAGTGCTAACCACTGTGCCACCGTGCTGCCCACAGGAAGGGGAAAAAAGACTTAGGAAAGACCTGAGGGGCAACCTCTTCATACAGAGAGTGGTGCGTATATGGAATGGGCTACCAGAGGAAGTTGAGGCAGGTACAATAGCAACATTTAAAAAACATTTAGCCAGGTACATGGATGGGAAGGGTTTCAAGGGATATAGACCAAATGCAGGTAATTGGACTAGCTGTGTGGGCACCATGGTCAGCATGGACCAGTGTGGGCCGAAGGGCCTATTTCCATGCTGTATAACTCTATGACTCTATAACTGATCACCAATTCAGTCACTTGCTTTCTTTGAAAAATAAATTGTTCTTTTGTGGAATTTAGGTGTCACTCTCAAGTCAGCCTCTGTTGCTTTTCTCTAATTGGCCCGAACTGAGTAGCTGCCAAGACCATAGCAGAGGGCAACGCCACTTCATGCGGAATTGGCTCCAATTTACCTCAGGGACTGGTTCAGAGTTTGAAGCTCATTCGTAACAGCCGGGAAAAGATGGGCAATTCCATAGCAGTGCCGATGCCTCAACTTCCATTTTGGAAGCTCAGACAGAAGTTATGAGATCCATGCTTGTTGCCAATGGAAACCCTTGAACGTTTCGTAGCCGCAAATCTCAGCTCAATCTCACAGCACACCCAATAATGGGCACTCCAGCAGGCCATGGGGATTGCTCTGGGCTTGCAGGGCCCCCGTCCGACTTCAGCACGTCCCTATTCCACTGCACGTTGCTTTCGCTGGTCAGACAGCCACTACAGATCACTGCTTTCCCCCGACAGGGACAGTGCAGTCCCAATGCCAGGCCCTCAAAGCTGCTCGAGGGAGCCCTCCAAGGGTCATCTGGCCCAGCCTCTGCCAGTGAAAAGCAGCAGCCTACCACCATCCGCTGGGATGGCACATCATCAGAGACGATTTGGCAGAGGCCCCCAGAAAACCAGCACTGAGGCGGGTGTAGAAGGGCGAGTACAGTTTTCTCTGCATATCACAGCTTAGTACGGCCAATGCTCTGACCAGGATCATAAGAAAGTGCAGAGAGTTGTGAACACAGCCCAGTCCATCATAGAAGCCAACCTTCCATCCAGTGTCTCCATCTACACTTCCCACAGCCATCATCATCAAGACCCCTCCCACCCCGGTTATAATCTCTTCCAACCCTATTCTGTCAGGCAGGGGATACAAAAGCTTAAACACATGGACCAACAGATTCAAGAACACCTTCTTCCTGCTGTTTTCAGACTTCTGATTGGACCTCTCAAATTTCCCATTTAATGTTGACCTCACTCTGTGCACCTTCTCTGAGCTGTAACATTGTTTTCCTCGCTCTGTTCTATTACCCTGATGCACTTTGTATGGGGCAATCTGTCTGTACTGCACACAAACAAAACTTTTCACTGTACCTAGATACATGTGACAATAATAAATCAAATCAAATCAAATTGAAAACAATGTTATTGTATGGTTTTATTGCTAACGTTTGGTATTTCAGGATTTGTCCAAATGGATGCTGTGATAATCCATATCAGCTGGATTCAAAGGTGGGTCAATAGTAACGAGGGAAGTCGAGTCTCAGTGGAGGTTCAGGGACAGCCCGTGTAGAGTGAGTGGTCTCTGGGTGCCTCCTCCTCAGTGAGCTGGCATGTTGGAAGGGGCTGCGGCAGCGAGGGTGAGATGGACCCATTCTGCTCGGTTCTGGAGAGTCTCAGTGAAGGTACCTTCTCTACCTTGTTCTGGATGGATGTGAGACTCTCAGCATTGGTGCACAGTCCTCACCACACCGAGAGGATTCAAGAGCCAGGTGCGAAACAGGTCATCGATCAGCCCTCTGTCGACCAGAGCTCACTATCAAATGGTGCAGGGTAAAAAACTTCAGGACTGAGATGTGGAGAAAGTGCTTCACCCAGACAGTGGTGAGACTGTGGAATACTCTGCCACAGAAAGCAGTCAAGGCTAAAACACTGTATTGGAAGGAGTTGGATGTAGCCCTTAGGGCTAAAGGGATCAAAGGATATGCAAGAAAATTGTGTACAGTTCGCTCATCTAGAACGCCATGCTCATCTAGTTCCTGTACAACCCTGCGTTATAGAAAAATCGTGCTTTAGAAACAATGCTTAAAGTGTTGGCGATGTACTCGCGTTACCGCCAACGCACGTTTTAAAAGTTCGCACTTTGGAAACAATGTCCCCAATTCGTCAATTGCTTCCTAGCGAATTTGCGTTAACAAAACGTGCGTTATAGCAGCACGACCGATACACGTTATTGAGTGGGATGATCAGCCATTAGTGGGCGGAGGAAGCTCAAAGGGCCAAGTGGCCTACTCCTATTTTCAACACTTCCAGTGGCTTAAAAGATGGTTGACTGTCTCAGGATGGTCACATTATAGAACCAGAGAGTCCCAGGCCACTCAGCCTTGTGCTGACCCACCGAGCAGCATCCCATCCAATCCCAGACTCCACCCTATCTCTGTATCCCTGCATTTCCCATGGTCAATCCACCTAACCTGCACATCTTTTGGACTGTGGGAGGTAACCAGAGCACCCGGAGGAGACTCATGTCGACACGGGGAGAACATGCCAACTCCACACAGACAGTCACCCGAGGGTGGAATTGAACCTGGTGCTGTGAGGTAGCAGTGCTAACAGTGAGTTACCATGCCGCCCTACTGTGGTAGGATTTGATCTCTGTGATTATATGACGGTATAAGAAACAAATTCGCTCCCACTAAGCTCAGAGATAAAGTGTCTTTTCAATTTGTGTCCATTAAAAATAGTTGCATTTAGAAGCATGCAAGGTTAATTAAAGAGTAAGTCAGTCAGTTGCCCGATTACGGTTCATACTAGCCGAGAAATTCCAAGCCGCGGTGACTGATTTTGAACTGAACTGATTTTGGAGCCAAGCCTTGTAAAACAGTGCTTACAGTTCATATAAGCAGCACAGTTAAACTGGCTTTGCAAACTTTACTTTGACATAACTTTCACAAAGATCAGAGAAATGTGGTTTAATAAACAAGACAAAAGAGTGGGAACAGAGTTGAAAAATTAGATTACACTTTTATTCAGTCAGTCCAGCTCCAGAACATCATCTGGCCTCCCTCTTGATTATTTATTTGGGTTTCTACGGGTAGTCATTAATATTCTGCTCAAGTGGATTACATTGGAGTGGTTTCCAGTTTCAATCTCACAATGGAAGCTGTCCCAGTCAGAGAGAGATATGCTCTCCCAGTCCACAGGGAAGTGCAATCACTGTTAAGCACTTGTTGAAATTGTTTGAATGTCCTTTTGCTTTCACTCCATTCTTGAACCACAGATGAACTCTCAGCACAAATATTAGATTAAATTAGATTCCCTACAGTATGGAAACAGGCCCTTCGGCCCAACAAATCCACACCGACCCTCCGAAGAGTAACCCACCAGATCCATTTCCCTGCCCAATGTTTATCCCTAATTTATTGCTGATGAAGGGCTCCAGCCCAAAACGTCGATTCTCCTGGGATGCTGCCTGACCTGCTGTGCTTTTCCAGCAAAACACTCTTGACTCTGATCTCCAGCATCTGCAGACTTCACTTGCTCCTATCTTTACCCCTGACTAATGCACCTGACACGGTCATGGCCAATCCACCCTGACCTGCACATCTTTGGACTGTGGGAGGAAACTGGAGCACCCAGAGGGAACCCACGCAGACCCGGGGAGAATGTGCAAACTCCACACAGACAGCCGCCCGAGGCTGGAATCGAACCTGGGACCCTGGTGCTGTGAGGCAACATTGTGCCATTGTAAATCAGTGACAAATTGATCTTGTGCCCAAAATATAATGCATATCAAAGAATGAGCAATTGAAGAGAATTGCATTGGTAGGTTACTATTCCTTCTTACTTCAGACTTTATTTACTTGTCCCAACTACAAAGGGGCCTCGGATAATTTTTATTGCACACCATGCTCAATGCAGTTGAGCTAGAAAAAATAATGTTAAAAATCACACAACAACAGGTTATAGTCCAATAGGTTTATTTGGAAGCACTAGCTTTCGGAGCGCTGCTCCTTCGTCAGGTAGTTTCTAGAGCAGGACCATAAATTCCACAGCTACCTGAAGAACCAGTGCTCTGAAAGCTAGTGCTTCCAAATAAATGGACTATAACCTGGTGTTGTGTGATTTTTTAACTTTGCCCACCCCCAGTCCAACACCAGCACCACCACATCATAGAAAAGTAATGTCATTTACCAGTAATTTTGTTTTCCTGACCTGTCAAGCACCCTCTTCTGGGCATACACTGGGTGAACTAATCTTACAGAAGGGTTTAGTCGATACTCACCGAAGTTTAGAAAAAGGAAGGGGGGGGAATCTCATAGAAATCTACCGAGTTCTAATAGGGAAGGTGTTGTGAAACCTGAAAGGTTTCAGAAAAGATTTACAAGGATGTTACCAAGGTTGAGGGCTTGAGCTAAAGGGAGAGGCTGAATAGGCTGGGACTGTTTTCCCTGGCATGCAAAGGCTGAGGGGTGACCTTATAGAGGTTTACAAAATCATGAGGGGTATGGATAGGGTAAATAGACAAGGCCTCTTCCCCAGCTGAGGGGAATTCAGAACTAAAGGGCATAGGTTTGAGGTGAGAGGTGCAAGATTTAAAAGGGACCTAGAGGGCAACTTTTTCACACAGGGTGGTGCGGATATGGAATGCACTACCAGTGAAGTGGTGAAGGCTGGTACAATTACAACATTTAAGAGGCATTTGAAAAGGTAAATGACTGGGAAGGGTTTAGAGGGATATGGGTCAACTGCTGGCAAATGGGGCTAGATCGTTTTAGGATATCTGGTTGGCACAGACAACTCGGACTGAAGGGTTTACTTCTGTGCTGTACATCTCTATAACTTTATGACTGGACAGGGTAAATGCAGGAACGGTATTTCCAAAGATCAGGGAGCCCAGAACCAGGGGTCACAGTCTCAGGACTTGGGATAGACCAACAAAGACTGAAATGAGGAGGCGCGTCTGCACCCAGAGAGAGTGATAAGTCCGGAATTCTCGGAACTAGAGCGCGGTAGAGGCCAAAACATTGAATATTTTCGATAAGAAACTAGATATTGTTCTCTGGGGTAAAGGGATCAAAGGGCACGGGGAAAAACAACAGACTATTGAGTTGGAGGATCAGCCATGATCATACTGAATGACATAGCAGGTTCAAAACGTCGAATAGCCTACTCTTGCTCCTTTTTTGTTTTTAAGGATATCGGAGAGATTAATAGCTGCAGACATTTGTCATTAAGCAGTAGGATTGGTTCCCCAACCTTTACCAGGAAGACTGTCGAGTTGATGCAGAGTCTGATGGGAGACTATGTGGTAGCACCTTTGATGAATATTGGGGTTTTGACAAACAAAGCTGATGTCTGAACGGTTTGTGAACTAATGACACAAAACCGGTTTACAATCAATTTTGTATTTAAAAACATGCTCTGAAAATTGCAAACATACCTTACTGATAATTTGAATTTGTTCACATTAATTTAGCATTTTGAATCAATTTACTGATCTGAACAAAATAAGTAACAAAGGGAAGTAGGAATTTTTAACCGACTGAATTTAAGCAAAGCACTTCTGATTTAAACGTTTTGAAATTACGTGCTTCATGCAGTTCATAGAATGTTACAGAGGCCAACCCATCGAATCCATGGAAGTGTCTTCTCCACAATTAAACTCGACTCATCCCAGCCCTCAGTCTCACAACTTTAATGTTTCTTTTATAAGAATCTCCTTTGTAAAAACAAAATTGTATATTGGGTCAGGGCAGCATCCATGGAGAGAAAGCAAGCTAATGTTTAGAAATGTTAGTTTGCTCTCTCTCCATGGACGCTGCCTGATCCACTGTGATCTCTGGCATTTGGTGTTTTCAGTTCAGATTCCAGCTTCTGCAGTGAGTTGCTCCTTTACTGTATATGGGTGCATTGTACCAACCTGTTGTGTCATTCAATGTCATCATGACTGATCTGCAACTTGCTCTGCCTTTGTCCCCATCACCTGATACTCTTAGTTCACAAGGAATTGTCAATATTCTAAGCAGAAAGATAATCTGCCTTACAGTTCATGAACTTCACGTTGAGCTAATAGCCTGCTATGAGAGATTTTATCAAATGCTTAACGGAAGTCTGCATTCACAACAACCTGGGGCATTTCCTGACCACTATTTCAATTGCCTCATCAGACATGGCCCATTGTCTGTAAACCTATGCTGGTGTCTGCTTCAACAAGAATGAGGGGTGACCTTATTGAGGTGTAAAAAATCATGAGGAGCATAGATAGGTTGAATGCAGGTATGTTGCTCAGGGATGGGAATTGAAAACTAGAGGGCATGGGTTTAAGGTGAGAGGGAAAAGATTTAGGCAAGACCTATAAGTTCCAAGGTGAGAGGGAAAAGATTTAGGAAAGACTTATAAGTTCCAAAACAATGCAACTAATTACAAGGATGTTGCCAGGGTTGGAGGATTTGAGCAGTCGGGACAGGTTGAATAGGCTGCGGCTGTTTTCCCTGGAGTGTTGGAGGCTGAGGGGTGACCTTATAGAGGTTTATAAGATCATGAGGGACATGGATAGGGTAAACAGACAAAGTCTTTTTCCTGGGGTAGTGGAGTCCAGAACTAGACGGGCATAGGTTTAGGGTGAGAGGGGAAAGATATAAAAGGGACCGAAGGGGCAACTTTTCCACACAGAGGGTGGTACGTGTATGAAATGAGCTGCCAGAGGAAATGGTGGAGGCTGGTACAATTACAACATTGAAGAGGCATTTGGATGGGTATATGAATAGGAAGGGTTTGGAGGGATATAGGGCAGGTGCGACTAGATTGGGTTGGGATATCTGGTCGGCATGGACGTGTTGGACCGAAGGGTCCGTTTCTGTGCTGTAAACCTTCAGGACTATGACCTGAGGGGCAATATCTTCACGCAGAGAGTGGTGCAAGTATGGACTGGACTGCACTGCCAGAGGAAGTGGTTGAGGCAGGTACAATAACAACATTTAAAAAAACATTTGGATAGGTACATGGATGGGATGGGTTTAAGAGGATTATGGAACAAACGTGGGCTATTAGAACTCGCCGAGTGGACACCATGGTCAGCATGGACCAGTTAGGGCTGAAGGGTCTGTTTCCATGCTGTATTACTCTATGACTATAACTGTGTGGGAAAGCCTTCCACACGCAAATTAAATTTTTTTAAACCTTTTAATGGCTGTGTTTAATTTGTGCCCTCAATCATCTCCCAAACCAACCAAAATCATGCTTACTGCTCTTATCTCAATTTTGAAGACATCAGTTAGGTCAACACAAACACAACTTCGGACATTTTCCATATCTAATTGTTCGGAGATGGTATTGCATAACTCTGGGATTTGAGCACAGGTCTCCTGCCTCAGTGATAGGGTCACAATCACTGTGTCAAAAACTTTCCTACATTTTGAATTCCACCGTTATCATCAACATTTATCTCCCAACCCCTACTGTCAAACAGATTATCTGCTCAGTCATGCCATTCCTGTTTGTGGGAACTTGCTGTGTCCAAGTTATGTCCAGCTACTGCAGTTTATCGTGTTGTCAAAATAACTCCAAAATCTAGTGCGCTTCCAATTAAACCTGTTGGATCATAAACTGGTGTTGTGTGATTTTTAAACTTTGTACACCCTAGTCCAACACTGGCATCTCCAAATCAAAATTAGACATTTTTCAAAAGCACTTTGGCTGTGAAATGTTGCATAAACAATTTTCCATTCATGCTGTCACATTCCCTTTAATAATCATAGAATTCCTACAGCGGGGGAGCAGGCTATTCAGCCCATACCAACCCTCCAAAGAGCATCCCACTCAGACCCACCCTGTATTTCTCTTGGTTAAACCACCTAGCCTGCAATCCCTGGACAATTTAGCATGGCCAATCCACCTAACCCAAATGTCTTTGGACTGTGGGAAGAGACCCGAGCACCTGGAGGAAACCCACGCAGACACAGGGAGAACGTGCAAGCTCCACAGAGACAGTCGCCTAAGGCTGAAATCGAACCTGGGTCCCTGGCGCTGGGAGGTGTTGACGTTAACCACTCAGCCACCCCATTCTAGGCTTTCTTGCATGGATAATTCCTTCTTTGCGCTGATTTACCAAAAACACTAAGAAATTCCATAACACTGACCCTCCACATTTTTTCACGACACTTTCCCCAAATTCCTCAATGTTCCACAAACAGCGGGCTATTACCTACCTTGCAGCCTTCACATGTAATGACGCCATAATGGATTCCTGACGATTTATCTCCACAGATCTTGCATGGGATAATTTCAATTTGAGCTGGAACAGAATAAAACATGTTTGATCACAACCTTAGTTTTTATGTCCTTCAAACCAAATCTTTTCTCACCACAGAACAATCTAATACCCTGCTAAACATTGCCCATGTAAAAACGTCACTGTGAAACAATATGGATAAATTGATGGCTTTCAAGATTTCTGAAGTTGTCAAGCCAGACAGTAAGCTTTTGTTTAATGCAGAACACCCTGATCGACAGTGTTAGGTAACTACTCGTTTTTAGTTAAGAGACAAAATCACGGGGTCAGATTGCTTCTGGACATTTGGCGAATGCATGAGGGAGCAGAATTGAGGATGAGCCCCAATAGTGTTGATAAATTCTAGCTAAACAAAACCACTTCTCTTTCAGAACGATAGAGTGGCCTAGATATTGCATCAGCAGAGAAGTGGAGACAGCCACCATTCACCATCACTGGAATGGAAGACAAATGGCGTTCATACTTAACTTCGACATGACGTTATGAATACGTTTTAGAATCCCTACAGTGCAGGAGGAGGTCATTCAGTCTGCACCAACCTTCCAAAGAGCACTCCACCTAGACTCACTCCATCCCTGTAACCCTGCATTTAGCAAGTCCAATCACCTAACCTGCACATCTTTGGACCGTGGGAGGAAACCCAACACAGGGAAAACATGGAAACTTCACACAGACAGTGGTCCAAGGCTGGAATCGAACCCGGGTCCCCGGTGCTGTGAGGCAGCACTGTGCAACCCCTACTTGAGTTGCTCTCAATAATTCTCAGCTTCTGTGAAGTGGACTCTGTCGATGTTCTCTTAGAGGCAAATCAATGCAATCACTAAGAGCTCTCATGCTTACACATTTTGTTTTCATGTAAAAATGTTTGAAAACATTAAACTATTGTTGTGGTTCTGTTCGCCGAGCTGGGAATTTGTGTTGCAGACGTTTCGTCCCCTGTCTAGGTGACATCCCCAGTGCTTGGGAGCCTCCTGTGAAGCGCTTCTGTGATCTTTCCTCCGCCATTTGTAGTGGTTTGAATCTGCCGCTTCCGGTTGTCAGTTCCAGCTGTCCGTTGCAGCGGTCGGTATATTGGGTCCAGGTCGATGTGCTTATTGATTGAATCTGTGGATGAGTGCCATGCCTCTAGGAATTCCCTGGCTGTTCTCTGTTTGGCTTGTCCTATAATAGTAGAGAACAGCCAGGGAATTCCTAGAGGCATGGCACTCATCCACAGATTCAATCAATAAGCACATCGTGCAGGTAACTACAACACACCTGACTCTCATGGACTTACTTCTATTTACTAAACCTTCCTTCCAAACATATTTCTTACTGTGAGAGCAGGTCACACTCACAATCCCATTACAAACAGACCGCACCTACACCCCCGTTACAAACAGAGCACACCCACACCCCCATTACAAACAGGCCACACACCCATCTCTCCATTACAAACAGGCCACATCCATAGCTCTATTACAAACAGGCCACACCCACATCTCTAATACAAACAGTGCACACCCACACCCCATTACAAACAGACCACACTCTCATCCCCTTTACAAACAGACCGCACCCACATCCCCATTACAAACAGACCATACTCTGTGCAGTGACTGTAACAAGGTCAGCCAGGTGGACCTCATAGAATATGGGTTCCCTGATTGGGGCTGTTAATCTGGTCCAATCAGGGAGCCCTGGCTGACAGATCTAAACAGGAGGGTCAGGGTCAAGGATTCTTCACGTGTGAATGAAGAATGACTTAGTGATGGGATACCGGCCCCTGTGGAGCTGTTTCAGCAGACAATGGAAACAATTTCACAAGGTCTCCTCCGGTCACCATATACCGACGTGACGTGCTTAAAAAAAAGGGAAAAAAATTAAAAGGAGGGTCAGGGGTTCTTACACTCTGGGCGCTGACTCTGATGAGGATGTGCCAGAGTCAAGGTCTCTCCACGTGTACATAAGGGGTGACTTGGTAATGGGACACTGGCCTCTGTGGAGTTATTTCAGCCGGACTCCTAAATGTAAGCACTTGGAATCATGCTTGTTACTTTGCCTCAAAGTGTGGTGCTGGAAAAGCTCAGCCGGTCAGGCAGCATCCGAGGACCAGGAGAGCCGACGTTTCGGGCATAACCTTGATCTGAAATGACAAAGAGCCTATGCTCGAAACGTTTTGACTCTGATCTCCAGCATCTGCAGTCCTCACGTTCTCTGGGTTGTCACCAGATTGCCCTGACATATCAGCTGTCTATCTGCTCATCTCTCAATGACCAGCTCTGAGTTACATTCTTTTTTAGATTACTTACAGTGTGGAAACAGGCCCTTCGGCCCAACAAGTCCACACCGCCCCGCCGAAGTGCAACCCACCCATACCCCTAACCTAATACTACGGGCAATTTAGCATGGCCAATTCACCTGACCTGCACATCTTTGGAGTGTGGGAGGAAACTGGAGCACCTGGAGGAAACCCACGCAGACACGGGGAGAATGTGCAAACTCCACACAGTCAGTCGCCTGAGGTGGGAATTGAACTCGGGTCTCTGGCGCTGTGAGGAGCCATATGTTGCAGGAACACTCCATAATATTTTGTCATTGGAGGCAAGTTAGAGATTCACTTGGCTAACTCATGGGATGATTTATCGAAATTAGCTTCACTGGTCAGAACTTTATTCATTACCGTCTGGAAGAATGGGGGTGGGGGGTGGGGGGGTGATCTTATTGAAGCATACAAGATTCCAAGGGATCGATGTGAGAAGTTGTTTCCACTAACAGGGGAATCTCAAACAAGGGTATACAGTTACAGAATAAGGGGTGAAAAATGTGTTGCTGGAAAAGCGCAGCAAGTCAGGCAGCATCAAAGGAACAGGAGAATCTACGTTTCGGGCATAAGCCCTTCTTCAGGGCTTATGCCCGAACCATTGATTCTCCTGCTCCTTTGATGCTGCCTGACCTGCTGCGCTTTTCCAGCAACATATTTTTCAGCTCTGATCTCCAGCATCTGCAGTCCTCACTTTCTCCTACAGAATAAGGGGAACACATATTTAAAACAGAGATGTGTCTGATACATTCAAAACATCTCTCATTGTACACAGCACAAACACACTGTTTGGGATGTGGTTGTCAGTCCCATGGTGAGATCCCTATTTGGGAGGTTAAACTGGAACCAGTCACTGGCCTGAATGTATAACCATCGCTAACTTTCTGCGACAAGACATTGATGACTCTCCCTGGAACTGGCAAAGGAGTCTGATCCGCTCCTCAGGTCAAAGAAATGCTCAGTTTGCATTTTCTCTCCCTCTACTATTTCCTCGCCCATATCTCCTTACCCTCCCTCCTCTAGCTCTCTTCCTTCCCTCCCTTCCTCCACTCAATCTTAACCCCCTTCACCCCCAAGACTTGTCACCGTTCTCGTCTCCTCAACCCCCCCCCCCCACCTCCTCCTCCTCCTCGTTTCCTCAATCATTTTCTGGCCTTCTCTCCTTTTCTTCTCCGCACCTCCCCCTCAAAGGACCCTCTGTTCTCAGTCCAGTTTGGTGGTGCTGGTGGTCTCTTGGTGGCCCGGCGTGGCACTCTCTCGACCCGGCGTGGCCTCAGCGTGGACACTTGGCGTCAAGATGATTCCAGATCAGTCTCCCAAGCTCGATAGTCTCAAGGTGCAGCCTGGAGTCAGGGCCCGGTGCGGCCTGGAGTCAGGGCCCGGTGCGGCCTGGAGTCAGGGCCCAGTGCGGCCTGGAATCAGGGCTCAGTGCGGCCTGGAGTCAGGGCTCAGTGCGGCCTGGAGTCAGGGCTCAGTGCGGCCTGGAGTCAGGGCTCAGTGCGGCCTGGAGTCAGGGCTGGTGCTGCCTAGAGGCAGGGCCAGGTGCAGAATGGAGTCAGTGCTCAGTGCGGCCTTGAATTAGGCCCCGGTGCGGAATGGAACCAGGGCTGCTGTTGCCTGGAGGTTAGGTGCCATTGTGGACTGGGCTGGAAGGACTGTTATTCTGAAAACTTTTTATTTCTTTATTTTTCTAATTCTTTTCTCCCTGAGAATGTGGATGTAAGAGTCTGTACCTAGGCATCGTGAGTGCCGATTCCTCATGTGAGTACATGAGGCAATGAAGCTAATCCTAAATTCTAACTCCACACAGACAAGAATGTACGAAGTTGGAAGTTACGTTTCAGTCGCTCGCATCTGCAGTGCCGTATGGATCTGCTCTTGGTCAATTTGATTGTGGTCTCTACTCCATTTTCCTGCCTCACCCCCACCACGCACAAATCCTCTGTCGACTTAATCAGTCCCTCAACCGGGAACGACCCAGCCAATGCAGGGGCTGAGGAAAAGAATTCCACAGACTAACAATCCTCCAACAGAAAAATATTCCTAAGTCCTAAGTGGGAGATCCCTAGGTTTTGAAACTGTGACCCTTCATTCTGGATGACCACAAGAGGAAACAGTCTCCCGGCATCACCCAGTCAATCCCTGCAGGGCAGTTCCTATTAAGATCCGGCCAGCTTTCTTTCCTTCTGCAGTTACAAGGAGACAGCAAGAGGTGGCAGTGTAGCTCTGAAAACGGTGACTGAGGCTCCCATAGGGCAGCTGCAAAGCCCAGTTGGAAAATGTCATTCGGTTAAGCTGTAGCTTATGTGCAATTTGCATTTGCAAAGTTGCAAGTTGCAAATCTGACAGCATGCTAAAATCGCGAGGTTTCATTTCGTAATATTGCAGCTCAAACACCTGAGTTGAGCCCAGTGTCACAGATGTCACCCGAGAAGCTGCTGGGAACCAGGCTGAAGAAAAACACACTGATCTGTTAAGAACACATTCCCAAGTTCCACGTGGTGACATGAGAACTCAGGGTCGCTAGATGGCTTTTTCTGGGTTGGACCTGCTGCAGGTAACTCAGTGGTAATTACTGGGTCATAGAGTCATGCAGCACGGAAACAGACCCTTCGATCCAACTCATCCATGCCGATCAAGTTTCTCAAACTACACTCGTCCCATTTGCCTGCCTTTGGCCCATCTCCCTCCAAAGGTGGCCTCACCAATGTTCTGTACAACCGCAACGTGGCATTCCAATTCCTTTACTCAATGATGCAAGCACTGAAGGCAAGTGTGCTGAAAGCCTTCTTTACCACCCTGTCTGCCTGTGGTGCACATTTCAATGAACTATGTGCCTGAACCTCTGGGTCTCTATGTTCTATAACAGTATTCAGGGCCCCACCATTAATTGTATAAGTCCTGCCCTTGTTCGTCTTACCAAAATGCAACATCTCGCATTTATTTAAATTAAACTCCATCTGCCACACTTCAGCCCTATGGCCCAAATGACCAAGATCCCATTGTGGTCTTAGATAACCTTCCTCACTGTCGACTACACCACCAATTTTGGTGTCATCTGCAAACTTACTAGCCCTGTTTCCTATATTCTCATCCAAATCATTTGTATAAATGACAAACGACTGTGGACCCTAATGGCTTGTAAAGGTGTCTTTTTAAATCCTTGTTCAGAGATGTTATGAATCACCTCTGGAGCAGGTGCGACTTGAATCTAGCCCTCCTAGTCCAGAGGTAGGGTAGCTACCATGGAGGTGAGTCACTGTTATTGCTGCCATGCCCTCTAATCAGCGATGAAGCCGGCCATTCTCCTGCTCCTCGGATGCTGCCTGACCTGCTGTGCTTTTCCAGCACTACACTCTCACCTCTAAGCAGGTCCATTACCAACAGCGTAACTAACCAGTGTGACACCTCAGATTACAGAGTTGCAATTCCTCTTTCCCAGTTGACTGACTGTGTATTTCCAGAGCTGAGGAACGTGATGACAGTCTTCAGTTTGACTAGCAGGAAGGCGAGATTGAAGCCTCACACTCCCTAGAGACGAAATGGACAAGCACAGAAATGGTTTGACCAAAACTACTCAAGTACGAAAAGTATCGGTTCCAAAACTGCAGCAGCTGCCCCTTGTTGATCCTGGTTAATATCGCTACTCCCTGAAGCTTTTAAAAGTTCCTGTCGAAAAGTCTGCCTTGAATTTTCATCGCCACTCGCTGCTCTCTATCATTGCAAAGAGGGGAAAAAAAAAGCAGCTTGCATTAGAGTTGCAAAGTGTCTGTGTCTCTGCCTCAACTGTCCGAGTGTGGTGCTGGAAAAGCACAACCGGTCAGGCAGCATCCGAGGCGCAGGTGAATCGACATTTCAGACATAAGCCCTTTATCTGCAGTGCTCACTTTCTCACTTTTTTGTTGGTCAAACCTGAGAAATATAAATGGTTCCATCCCCAGCACAGAGACAGTGCACTTGTCACAAGTAGTCCCCAACCTACGTCTAACCTGACAGCTGCTCTATGTTCTATTCCATGTAATATTGGCACATTCCAGCCTGCTGGTGGGGGCCACAATATCAAACTGTCAGGAAATCAAATCAGGGATGCTTCCTCGTGTTTGAGTGAAAGTTTATGAGTTCAAGTCACACTTGAGCGTGTGATACTGGCTGATATTCCAACCCATGATTGAGGGAGCTATCAGAGGAGGGAGTGCTACAATGTCATGGGGCATATAATATCTGAGGGGCAGTATGGATCTACACTGTTGGAGGGGCAGTGCAGAGGGAGTGCTGTACTGTCAGATGGCAGTACAGATGGAGTATTGCACCGTCACATTCTCTGTACACAGGGAGTGCTGCACTGTCATAGGGGCAGTCTGGAAGGACTGTTGCACTATGAGAATGGTAATACCTTATTTTACTCTTTCACAGCATATGAGCATCACTGGCAAGTGATGTTGTCCCCATGTATCTACTGCCCTTCCCCTCCTCGATGGTAGAGGTCATGGGGTTTGGATGGACATTTATTGCCCATCCTATTGAGGAGGTGGTTGTGAGATGCCTTACTGAATGGTACACATGCAACCTCAATGCTGATTAAAAAGGGAGTTCTCAGTTTATGACAGAGTGACAATGAAGGAAGAGTGAAATATTTTCAAGCCAGGATGAGTCTGAGGAGAACTTGCAGAGACTTGCATTCCCACATGCCTGCTGTCCTTGCTGGTCTGGATGGTAGAGGCTGTAGGGTTGGTGATGTTGGATGTTAATCAAATTTGCTGTCTTGTCCCAGATGCTGTCAAGCTTCTCGAGTGTGGTTGGAGCTGCACCCATCCAGACATGTGGGGAGTATCCCATCACACTCCGGACTTGTGCCTTGTAGATGGTGGAGAGACTCTGGGGCGTCAGGAAGTGAGTTACATTCCGTAAACTTCCTAGCCTCTGATCTGCTCTTGTAGCCACTGTGTTTATAAGGGCTGATTCAGTTAGTTTCTAGTCAATGACAACTTCCAAGGTGTGGATCATTGGATAAGATCACTGAATGTCAAGGGGAGATGGTTAGACTCTCTCCTGTTGGACGAACCCATTGCCTGACACTTGTGTGGCGCGAATGTTGCTTGCCACTGATCAACCTGAGCTGCCTGTTGTCTGGGTCTTGTTGCAACCAGACTTGAGCCACTTTGAGGAGTCATTAATGACACTCAACAGGGTGCCACTCATCGACAAACCCTTTAAACTGATTTGTTCATGGGATGTGTGGGCATCACTGGCTAGATGAGCACTTATGACCCACCCAAATGAGCTGCCAGAGGGAGTGGTGGAGGCTGGCACAATTGCACCATTTGAAAGGCATTTGGATGGGTATATGAATAGGAAGGGTTTGGAGGGATATGGGCCGGGTGCTGGCAAGTGAGACAAGATTGGGTTGGGATATCTGGTCGGCATGGACGGGTTGGACCGAAGGGTCTGTATCTGTGCTGTACATATCTATGACTCTATACTGACCTGAAGAGGTTGACGCTGAGCTGGCTTGTTGAATGGTTGCAATACTTGGGGATGTCAGCACACCCACAATGCTCTGAGAGAGTTCCGCGATTTTGACCAATGACAGCAACTGGGAAAATAACATTGTTTCGAGACCATGTGACTTGGAAGGAACTTGCAGGTGGGGTTGTCTCCACGTATCGACTGCCCTTCTCGATGGTAAAGGTCATGGGGTTTGGACGGTGCTGTTTAATGGACTCTTGATGAATTATTGCCGTGTATCCTGTCCATGGAGCAATTGTAACAAGGTCAGCCAGGTGGACCTCGCAGAATATGAGTTCCCTGATTGGGGGTTGTTAATCTGGACTAATTAGAGAGCCCTGGCTGACATACGGAGTCGAGAGTGTGGTGCTGGAAAAGCACAGCATCCTCAGGTGCTGCCTGACCTGCTGTGCTTTTCCAGCACCACACTCTCGACTCTGATCTCCAGCATCTGCAGTCCTCACTTTCTCCTATAAGGACAGGAGTGTCAGGGGAGGTTCTGTTCGCTCTGAGAGAGCTGGATCAGTGGCAAAGATTCTCCACAAGTAAATAAAGGGGGACTTATGAATTATTTCAGTGGAGTTATCTTAGTACGCACTGCTGAGCATCAGTGTTGGAGGAAGTGAATCGTGTTGGATGGGGTACAAATCAGGTTGGATGTTTTTCTGTAGATGGCGTCAAGCTTCTTGAGATACACTCATCCCTTGTATTTCACTGGATTCTGATTTGAGCTTTGTGGATGACAGACAAGCTTTAGGGAGTCAGGAGTAGAGTTACTTGCCTCTGACCTGCTCTTGCAGCCATCGTGTCATACGGCTGGTTCAGTCCAGTTTCTGGCCAATGGTAACCCCTAGGATGCTGATGATGGGAGACTCGGGTGAAAGGGGTGGTGGTTAGATTCCGTTGTTTAGAATATGGTCATTACCTGGCACCATGCGGCTTGAAAGTTACTTGCTGTATCAGGCCAAACCTAGAGATTGTCCAGGTCTGGGTCAAATGGGACAGGAGGATTTCAGTGTCTGAGGAGTCGTGAATGGTGCCAAATACTGTGCAATCATCAGTGCACAACCCTATGTCTGATCTTATGATGAAGCATAGAACATAGAAAAATACAGCGCAGTACAGGCCCTTCGGCCCTCGATGTTGCGCCCACCGAAGCCTACCTAACCTACACTAGCCCAATAACCTCCATATGCTTGTCCAATGCCCGCTTAAATGACCATAAAGAGGGAGAGTCCACCACTGCTACTGGCAGGGCATTCCATGAACTCACAACCCGCTGAGTAAAAAATCTACCCCTAACATCTGTCCTATAAGCAGCTGAAGGTAGTTGGGCCTAGGACACTACCCTGAGGAGCTCCTGCAGAGACGTCCTGGAGCTGAGATGATTGACCTCCAACAACCACAACTGTTGTCCTATATGCCAGGTAGGACGCCAACCAGCAGAGAGTTTACCCAGATTCCCCACTGACTCCAGTTTTGCTCAGGCTCCTAGACGCCACACTCTCCTCTCTCCCCTGGAATTCAGCTGAGTGGCCCTGGCAGAACCCAAACTACACGACACTGAGCAGGTGTCGCTTGGTAACACTGGTGGCCTTTTCCATTTCTTTGCTGATGAATGAGCGTAGACTGAATGGGCAGTAAATTGGGTCTGTCCTAAAAACAGAAATGGCTGGAGAAACTCAGCAGGCCTGGCAGAATCAATGGGAAGAAAGCAGAGCTAATGTTTCAAATCCAATGACTTTTCATCAGTGGCTTCTCACTCCAGATTGAGCCAGAGGAGGAAACACCCTCTTACATTATCAGTCGCATCTTATTCACCTCAACTAGATCTCCTCTCATTCATTCAAACACCAGAGAGTACAGGCCTAAACTGCTCAATCTCTCTTCAAAAGACAAACTTTTCAACCTCTGGAATTAATTCAGTGAACCTTTTTGGAACGGTCTCCGGTACAACTACATCCCTTTTCAAGTAAAGGACCAAAAAATGTACAGACACCACGGATGCAATCTCACTAATACCTCACGACTTGGGAGATGCCGGTGTTGGACTGGGGTGTACAAAGTTAAAAATCACCCAGCACCAGGTTATAGTCCAACAGGTTTAATTGGAAGCACACTAGCTTTGGGAGTGAGGCGCCTTCATCAGGTGGTAGTGGGTCACAACCAAATGATGAAGGAGTTTCGCTCCGAAAGCTAGCGTGCTTCCAATTAAACCTGTTGGACTATAACCTGGTGCTTTGTGATTTTTTTAACTCACTAATACCTGGTACAATTGCAGTGACACTTTCATACTCTGTTCCTTTTGCAATAAATGCTGAAATTGCACTTGCTTTCTTCAGTGTCCTGCTCATTACTTTTCCCTCAATCAACATCATTAAAAACGGATTAACTGATGATTATGTTTGTGCCACCTTGCTGTGTACTAATTGCTTACAGTCCAACTGCGATCACTCTTCCAAAAAGTATCTCTTTAGTTGTGGTTCACTTCGAGAGATCTTGAGATTCTGCAAAACGCTGTGTCAGTGAAAGCTATTTCTCATTTTTGTTTTCCACGATTGAAATTTCATGACTTTCAATAAAGAGCCCAACTGTCAACTCAGATCAATCAGCATCTACCATTTGAATCAAAATATTCAGTAAGTATGCGTCATTTGGTATGAATCGAACTGACAGTGTGTGTACGAAATATAATCAGAACATTCTCTCGTGTTCCTGTTGATACAGCTCGGGTTTAGTCAGCTGGAGAGAATTTACCAACTTGCATCACGACCATTGAGCCCACTGTAACCTCTATTCCTTCTCCATAATGTTTCCTTTTCAGCAGCACAGCAATAACGTCACTGGATTGGCGATCCAGAAAGACATGATAATGTTTCGGGGGTGCAGGTCACCACTGATTGAACTTCACGTCAATAAATGCTCCTGGAGTATAACACTAATTTCAGTGACATTGAAAGCTTCGATTGCTGGCCGTTTATTAATATCCCATCGGGAAAGAAAATTGGCCCTACTTATTGATCTGATTCACAGCCATGTAGATAACTCTTCATTGCATCATTTCAGAAGACAAAGTTCAAGGGAAGGGTAGGGAAGATTGGTTTTGCCAATGATGCCCACATCCATTAAAAATAAATTATCTATTGAATTCCCTCTTAGAAGATCATGCTCAACCTGTTCCCACCTTTCATAGAAACCTTCCAGTGTGGAAGCAGGCCATTTGGCCCA